>NW_027525642.1:0-189577 GCF_052094955.1 Ictidomys tridecemlineatus | reverse complement strand
CACATCTTTGAGAGTAATATGAGTGTTTGTAAGTCCTCCCATCATATGTGAGTGATTAGTAGATACTGGGATGGATTCTCCAGTCCACACACCTGGGTGTACTAGAGGTGGATCTGGAAAATATGTACAATAAGTTTCTCTCTGATTCCCTTTTACTCAACAGCTAAATAGAGGTGTTACTGCAGCAAGCATCACCATTGGAGTTTTAGTTTTCCCTTGCTGTCAAATCATTCCTGTAGCCCATATTGTCAATTTCTTCAGGTCCTTCCATGAAATTAGCTTCCTTGTTCGGTTTCTCAGGGTCCCTATTCTCTTCTTTTGAGTTTTTAAAAAATTGTTTTTAGTTGTACAGGGACAAAATATGATATTTTCTAACTTTTGAGTGAAGGCTTCTCTGGGTCGATCTTCAGTCATTTGAATCTAGGTTCAAAGTCCTCCATGCCTGATGGTGTGTTCAGCTATCCAAAAGGACAAAAAGCACCTTCTGGAAAAATACAAGCATGACCTCTGCCCCACATAATCACTGTGTCTTGTCCTTTACATTGATCAGTCTGTAAGTCCTAAAGGGCCTGTTGCTATGGAAGACATGTGTCACTCAGTGCAGTGTGACCTTCTGAGTCATAATTTAGAAAATTTAAAACAAATAGAGCATTATTGAGGTTATGTTGGGGAGTCATAGTCCTATATCCCCCTTTCAGTTTTTGTAATTGTGTTTTAATAGATAAATGAGCTCATTCTACAATGGATGGACCTTGAGGGAATATGGAATATTCCTTATGGAATAACTGCTTTATGATCAATCCAAAACTCTTGGCAAAATTGTTGAAAAGAAGAGCTTACATAAGCCAGTGGATTATCAGTTTTAATCTGTATCATAGTGCAGTCCTAAGCAACTTAGCAAAACTCTCTTTCAAAATAAAAAATAAAAAGGACTCGGTAACAAAATCAGTAAGAAATGTTAAAAGATCCATTTTACAGGTATCTGCATGGTAGTGAGCAGGTCATTCCCTGGATAAGGCCAGCCTGCAGTCCCACCAGGCAAGTTAGAAGGTCACTGGCCCACATAGAGGGGACAGTGTGCAGGCTTTTCAGGCTTTTTCAACATAACCCCATGATGCACATTTTTGTCCTCACTGATTAATTCTCTCAGTTCTCTTTGATTTATTGGTTTTGACCTCTTTTCCTTCTTGTTTTCCTGACTATTGGAATGATTCTGATGGCAAAATGGCTAAACTCCTTTTACCTCTGACTGTCTGCTGACTCATAGAATTCAGTGAATTCACATTTAGTAATAAGTAAACAAAAGGTCGTCTGTGGATTTGTGTTTACAAGCAGTTCTGCAGCATTTTGTAACCGTGTTGGGAGTGTTCTGGGGGATGTGGAAACAAATATGTTACCTATGTGAGGTTGAAACATCAACCAGGGTTTCTAGAACGTCTCTTGAACTTTCAACGGAAAATGGAATCACAAGATTTTGCTCCAGAGCCCTACTTTTTGATGATAGCAATTAGCTATGTAACTGTATATAGTGAGTAAAAATTTCTGGGGCTAAGTTGCTCTTTCATAAAATGATAATTATAGCCATACATAACTCATAGAATTGTTGGATGGGTTGTGCCAGTTAAAGAAGGAAAAGTCCTTACAACAACAACAACAACAACAATAAAAACAACAACAACAAAATATTAGAATAGAAAGTAGAAAAATTGGACGTCACTTTCCTATGCTCATATATGAATACATGACCAGTAAAATTCCACATCATGTAAACCACAAAAATGGTATTCTAATTTGAATAAGATATATTTCACAAATGTATAATGTCAAAATACAATCTTCTGTCATATATATCGAAAAAATCCCAAAGAAAACTTTAAAGAGTAAAAAAATAAACACTAGCTAGTTTTTTTTGAGGTAAGGGGTGTGTAGGGGTGTGGTGTACCTCTCTCTCTGCACTCCCAGTTGAGAAACCTCTCTGGACTTTAGAGCTCAGACCTTCCATGGCAGGTGTATCTTCTTTGAGATCCTGCCTATTCCACCTTTGTGAATCATGATCATAGGATCTCTTGGTTCCTGACTGGACTGCAGGAACTTGTGGACTTTAATATACAAAATAAGTAGAATAATGAGGAAGTGGTGTGTTTTATATAAATCCTGAAAGAGGCAGGCAGTCCTGAGCAAGTCCTGTGATTCAGATAACAAGACCCACGGAAATCTTAAGTCAATTCTAGGCAATATCCATCACCTACATGAGGAAAGAAGTCTAGGCACACCCAACGTCTCACACTTCCCTTCTCTTTAGTTCCTTTGATTCTGTTGTTTTTATATTTATTTGAAAAAGGAGTGAGTTTAAAAAGGAAAGAATGAGTGAGTTAAATCCTGCTACAAGTTTCAGTAAAGTATTCTTTTACTTCACAGAACTCATTCAAATTTATAATTCAAAATCTGAATTTGTGGGGTTTTTTTTTTGTTCTTTGTTGTTTAGTGTTTCATTCCACCAACAACGGTTAAAATTCATGAAAGCCAAGTTTCTGGATAGTTCATGTGTAATGCTTGACACAGGTCCTGAACATAGAGTGGGCATACATCTCATTCAACCTGCAGTGACTATGGGGTGAAGAACATTCCTCTTTCAGTCCAAGAGGATGTGTTCCTGAACCTGATAGTCTTCACACCACTCCAAACACAAAGCCCAAAATACTTGGCCATTCCCTCTCTGTGCCACAAAGCTTAGATACTGTCGGCCTTCCAAAGTTGGCAAGATGAAAATAGTCGTCACTTAAAAGAAAGAGCATTTGAGAGCTGAGTTTAAAAAATCATATTTCTTTTTTTTCTTTCATCCTATTCTTTATTTTTTCTTTTTGCATACTTAAGATTATGACCTGTGAATTTTGAATGTAAAACAAAAGCCAAAACCATGTGCAATTTATTTGCCAGTGAAAGTAATAACAGGCTTATCAAAAGAGATATTATGTGGGCTGACGATGCACAAGAGAATGGACTGTTCCATCCCAAGAAAGAAGCTCCACCTTTAAAATTGATAAGAATGTTTTTTCTCATACCTCTATGATTATTATTTGGCATCCTACAATTGCCTGTTCATGTGTACCCTACTCAAGTCAGCATGGTATCTGGGGCTGAGTCTCTATAACCAAATACGTGAGCAGATCTTTATACTTAACCTATAAAACAAATGTAGGTGTCCTTCAAAAGATGAATATATAAAGAAAATGTGATATGTATATATGTATATATATATATATATATATACACACACACACACACACACACACACACACACACACAATGAAACATGACTCAGCCTTAAAGAAGAATAAAATGGCATTTACTGGTAAATGGATGGAGCTGGAGAATATTATGTTAAGCAAAATAAGACAATCCCCCCAAACCAAATTTCAAATGTTTTCTCTGATATCTTGATGCTAATTCACAATAAAGTGGAGTGTAGACAAGATTAAGTAGAAGTATGTGAAGGGAATGAAGGGGGTTTATGAGTAGGAAGTATAGTAGAATGAATCTCTTGGTTTTACATGATGTAGATTTACTTGGATTGTGTAATCATATATGCACATAAAGTAATACTGTCTGATTCATTCTATTATCCTTCCCTTTTTATATTTTATTTTGAGAGAGAATCTATCTAAGTGTCATAGGGCCTCAATCAATTTATGAGACTGGTTTTAAACTTGCAATCCTCCTTCGTCAGCTTCCAGAGTCGTGGAGATCACAGCAAGGAATAAGTTGTCCTACTGCTCAAGATAAATTAGGAAAGACTATACCAAAATAGGTGCTGTGGGAGCTGGTTTTTGAAGGATAAGTTGAAGTCTTTTGTGAGGCACAAAAACATTCTAGGTGCAGTAACCTGTATAGCCAAAGATTTATGGATGTAGCTTGTTTTGATGAAGGTCTCGTGTATTCTCATGTCAGCAGCTATGGTGCCATGAACAATTAAGAAAATTAAATGCTAATGGCTTTGCTTGAGTTCAAATATCAAATATTACATAACATTGACATTATTGATTACACAGTGATATATTAATTTTTCCACCAAAAATGAACTAAGCATATGACAGAAGTCCCAGGCCAGATACAAAATCTAGGTCTGGCCACTCACCCCCAAAATCAAACACAAAGGGTAATTGTAAAAAGCAAGTAAAGAACTTTAATCTGTGTATCCACCCCAGGAAGATATAATTTTAGGCATGTCTTCAAGGTGTGGACTTGACCTGAAGGCTTTGATACAAGAATTAGAGCAGTGGGGAAGAAGTATGCATTGTTAAGCAATCCTGCCCAAACTTTAGTCTCATGGATCACTATCTCAGTTCTAGCACTGTGAGGTAGCTCCTGAGAAGTCCTAATCACTTGAAAGGGGTAAATTTTTACTTACTGCTCAGGATGTTCATCTACCAGACCTTGGATACTAGAAAGGAAATGTAGATGTCATGATATGATTTCTTTTGTTCAGGGAACACTCTCCTCATAGTGATTTGTCTACAAGGCTCTGCCATTTCTGGAAGGAATTGAAAAATGAATGAGAAATTCTAGGCACCACTCTGGGGCTCTGAAGAAAAGCTACTGTAAAAGTTGAGGATCAGGACTGGGGCTAAAGCTCAGTTGGTAGAGTGCTTGTCTTGCATGTACAAGGCCCTGGGTTGCATCCTCAGCACCAAATATACAAATGACACAAAACAAAACCCCCAAAGCTGACAATAAAATGTTCCTTCAATCTTGCCTCAATCTCCAAGGTGGTATCAGATTAGGTATATTTGGGACTAAACATTCTTATTTTGCTAATTTTTAGATAAACACTCCTTAAATGATTAACATGTTTTGTGCAAAGCTGTGTAGTCACAAATATTAGGTTAGTAAAGGATACCTAATGAAGGCAGAATACCAAGATTTATTCTTCTTTTAGTTACCCATTGGACAGGTGCTGGCCTCAAAGTTAATGAAATTACCAAAGGAAGTTGGTTTAAGTCAGTTGTTTAAAAGATCAAAGAAGGAGAGTGCATGATTCTTTGCCAACTGCAAAGAGGACACCTGACCCCTCTAATTCCAGAAGATGCATAGGTGGCCTTTCTACTGGCTGCATGACTGGCCCCACCTCCTTTCCTAGCACATAAATTGGCCTCACTGAATTACAGCTTGACACATTTTGGCAAAAAAAGCCCACATAGCAGAAAAAAACAATTCAGAAGACAGAACTACTGAATAAAAGTAGTGATGGACCTAATTCCCAATTCTTCCATAGAGACCTGGGTCCTCCTGGCTATCTGTCTGGTGCTCCTATATCTGTAAGTAGCTGTCCAGCCTCCCCTCCTCTGTAACCCTGGAGGTGGGGACCTAATCATGTTCCTCTTTGTCTATTTGAAAAAATCATAAGAGATGATGGAATTGAAATTTCTATAAATCCTTAAAAAGTTCCTATTGAGCATGCCTGGCCCCATCTCCTTTCCTAGCACATAAATTGGCCTCACTGAATTACAACTTGACACATTTTGGCAAAGAAAGCCCACATAGTAGAAAAAAAATTCAGAAGACAGAACTGCTGAAGAAAAATGGTGAGTTTCTTTGGATAGAGCAATTGGTGTTGAGATTTGTTTTGGGGGGTTATCTAATTGGCTCTGTGTTTGCACCTAGAGGAATAAACCAGAATTCAGCATATACAGATAATTAATAACTATTATCACATGCAGTGGGAACCTCAGTCCCTTTGAAGCTTAGGGAATTCTGGGGACACCCAGTTTACTTGGATTTGGTCTCTTTATCTTCTTGGATTTCTGCCTATTGCAGAAGACATGCAAGAGGACTATCCCCTGTGCATGTGGTGACTCCTGCCCCCTCTTGCCCCCAGCACCATCTATACAACACACCAATTTCCCCACAGACTCCCTGGAAGGTTGACTGCACAATTCCCTCTTTTTCTCCTGACACTTCCTTCCATTGTAAAACTCAATTATTTCACCCTGAAATTCACAGAACTGTTTCCTTCTAAATGATAAGTGTCTAGAGCAGAGAATACCTGACAGAAATTTTAAGAAGTTTTATTCTTTCCTTTTGTATTATTTTTCCTCTCTTTGAGATATTAGCCTCATAAAGAGACTTATTTCCCCTCAATATGAAATCTTCTAGCAGCCTGAACAACATCAAAAAGCCAATTTGGCTTTACTTTTTTCCTTTACACTCCAACATAAACGCATGAATGAATATCATTTAGTAGGGAAATTGCTTTTACTAATGGGATCCTGACATCATGAAACAGAGGGAAAGAGGTTATTTTGATTGTAGGTAGGAGAGACTCCACACAGGTCACATCTGACATTTGTCTCAATTTCACTCTTAAAAATAAGGAATCAAAAATAGCATGAAAAATAAAAATATAGACCTGGCTTTTATTCTCTGAAAGAAAAGGTACTAAGTCAGGGGTATTGTGGCAACATAATCCTCTCTCTGTAGAACTTTTCTAGTGAATCAATGTAGTTTAATTTTACTGTATGTAATGACAGGATTTGTACAGAGTATGTGAAAACTATACTGTCTTAAACATTCTCCTACAAAGAAGAAGCAAGTTCTTATTTAACTGTCTGGAACACATTATGGGTTCTTATTTTATATTGCATATTGTCTTCTCTGTCACCATGACTGTAACTGAAATTTGGAAGGTCACCTTCCATGTAGCTAAAAGGAATTGCTGGGCATGTTGAGCTATTTAAACATGCCAGACTTTTCTCTTCTGTGCTACTACGGGACAATCTTTGCAAAACTGGTTGTTTCATGATTGAAGTAGCTGCCAGGAATCTCTCGTTCACCATTTTTCCTTTCATCTATTATCAATTCTGATGGGGTGAAGATTTTAGGATCCAGAACCCTCAGGCACAGGGCTGTGAACATGACACATCTGTGTTGCAGGTTGGCCAGCCCAAGGAAGCACCAGCCTTTGTGGGTTTTAATACAAGGAGAGTTGATGCATAGAGGCAATAAACAAAACTATTTTGTGATTGATTGCCTTGGTAACATGAAAACATGCCTGCCTCTGTGCTGCCATCTGAGCATCAGCAGTTGGAAGATCGCACTCAATGAGAGGAGGAATGGCCTAAAGATGATTCCTCAGTCATTTATTTCTCACAGAACCATAAGAGTATAAGGGAACTCAGCCTTCCTTCTTGCTCAAGTCACTTAGATTGTCTGAAAATGGACTTGGGTGACACTCAACATGGCTCACATTGGTATGACACAAATGGAAGTCCCAGTTTTCTTAATGTCACATTTGTCATTCAACAGAAATAAGAATACTATGACTGCTTCCAAATATCCATGTGAAGTCAAATTTAAAGAAGGGCTGAATGCTGAACCAGAGACATGGCATAGAAAGAAGGAAAAGTATGAAAGGTTTATTTCCAAATTGCAAGAAACAATGTTACCATAGGTTCTCAATGGACACTCTGTGCTTGAATGGATTTGGTTACCCAAAATCTCATAATGAAAGTCATGTCAAAGCATTGGCCCTTTTTTTGCTAGGAATCTCTACATTAAGGAAAAGTTACCATACCAAATACACATAGCAACTGCGATGCCCTTGCAGAATGCCAGCCTGAACTTCTCAGGCACATTCAAGCCTGGGAATGTTTATTAAGAACAAACCCAATTATTGGGGCCATGAAGACTCAAGTTCTTTTACCTAATCATTGTGTCTCTTGTGGCAGGAAGTTATCTCTAAGTGGTGTTGGAAAACAGAATGTGTCAGTTGGAGTTTTTGTTGTTATGTATCACCTACATGTTACCTATCTCACTGCCTGGTCCAGTTTCTGAGTCAGAGACTGGTCAGGCCCTTATCTATAGAATGACAATGAGGATGACCTGGCTTTCTATTTCACTTTATAGATATGGAACCTATTCTCATGGGCTATTTAGGAAGCTGGGAATACCTGGGCCAACACCTCTGCCTTTATTTGGAACTCTTCTGTACTACCGCAAGGTGAGTGTGCTTGAGCTCCCTCTATTTTTTCACCTGAGTACAAATGCCAGTTTAGTGTCATCAGTAAAAATGTCCATCTTCAGGAGAAATTTAGTAGTTTTTATCCTTTGAGAAACCATGTTCAGGTTCTTCCTGGAGCATGGCCAGGTTTTCCCTGGAGCTCTGATGTCAACTCTTCAAGAGCCTCAGTGGAACAGCTCGGATCTCTGGTACATCTGCATTTGATCTTCATGATGTTGTTCAGACTTTGAATTCGTCATAAAAAAGATGTTTAACTTGCTGGGTGCACATTTCCAGGACGATTATATTGTGCTTAGTATTTGAGCAAAAAGTCTGTGAAAGCGAGCATGGTAAACACCTTCAAACACTCCTATTCTTCGCAAGATCTCATGAGTCCCTTTGTAAATAAAAAATCGTCATGAGTGTCTTTGAAACTACAGTTTCTGAAGTACCCCAAGCATTCATAAGTCAATAATTTGCACATACTTAATTTTTGAATGTGCAAATACCCTGTGGTTATTTCCATGGCTTCACCCAAGTTTTACTTCCTGTGACATATTTGGAGGATTTACCAGATGAAACAACAGCATTCTGCATTTCTTCTTATCATTCAAAGATAGCACCCTAGCAGTGAGTCTTAGCAACGAATAAGTATGAATGGGATAAGGTAGCCCTTGTCTATGGATTTCACATAATTAAACACAAGATGTGTATTGGTTTTTAACAAAGGCAGTATCACATATAAAATGAGCAGTAATCACATGATTTAAAAAAATTAAAATTTAAGTTAACTGAATGGAATGTAACATGTTTCACAAGAAATGTGAATTTTCATCAAGCCTTTGTCATTAACCCATTTAGATATCTGACTCAGGGCCTGACTACTGACAGAAGTTCATGAGGTCAAAACCAGAGGCCAGAAAAAATAGGCTACACTCTGCTCAGATTATCTCTTCCTGACACTGAGGCTTATTTATCATACTCTAATTCTATAATTCTGAGCAGAATTATAGATCCCCCTGAGAATTATAGACCCCCTGACCCCCTGAGAATTCCATTCTGCTATTCCTGCTGAAAAGGCATTATTTCCTATTCATGCTTTCCAGATCAACAGTATACTAGACAGGCTGTAAGATCCACATAATTGGGGGTCTCCCTGTGCATCATAAAAACATCATCCCTGAAACATAGCAATAGGAAGATTTCTTTTTAAGTGTTAGAAGAAAAAACTTAGAGCAAGTACTGTTACCGCTGTTGACCGGTGACGAGTCCTTGCTTCCCCAATGTTGAAGAATAACACCAAAGAAGCACACCGAGGCAAGGTCAGAGTAGAAATTAGAAGTTTATTAAAGGACAGCAGAAAAGACTTCTCTCGGAGGAAGAAGGGAACCCAAGAGGTGGAATCTGTGGAAGTGTGGTTGTTTCCCCTTTTTATAGTTTTGCTGATGGAATGTAGGTTGGAAGGCCCGAGGGATGGGACACAGGTAAGCCTAATTATCACCTTTTGGGATGGGATTATAACTTCTAAGGGATGGGCTATTTCTAAATCTGTTGGGGGCTATTCATTAATACTTCTTCCAGGTGGACTTCGGCCTAGGGCCTTTTTGGGGACTTCATTAACATTCCATGAGTTGTCCTTGTTTTTCCCTGAGTAATTCCCAGCATGGCCTCCATCTTAGATTTCACTGGATATTAGAGCCAATTTACCTAACTACACTAACTACCTAACTTTAAATCTTGCTTCAGTACTTAATTTGTTGACTCCCATGGGTAGGAGTGGAATCTCTCCATCTTTTCCACTTTGAGCTGGAAAAGTGGAAGGTGACTCCATTTTGACAATCCTTACTTATTCTTTCTCACTCCACAACATGCATGAGAATCACTGTTATGATTGTGGTATCCCTCAGAAGCTCCTGTGTGAGGCAATGTAAGAAAGTTCAAAAATAAAGTGATTAAATTTTGAAAGCCTTAATCTACTCTGCACTATTTCCTCAGAAAGAATTAACTGGGAGCAACTATAAGCAGGTAGTGGGTTGCTGGAAGAGGTGGGTAACTGGGGGCCTGGCTTCAGGGCATACATTTTGTCCCTGGTTAGTAGAGTTTCTGTCTGCTTCCTGATGCCAGCCACGTCCTGAGCTGCTTTATTCCTTCACACTCTTCTGCCATGTTATCCTGCCTCATCACAGACCACAGCAACAGAGGAAGTGATGTATGAACTGATACCTCTGAAAATGTGAGCCCAGTAAATCTTAGTTTTCCACATAATTCTTGTCAGGGTCACAGTAGTGAAATAGCCAGCTAAACTACTCACATCAACATGGTCAACTGAGAGGTGACTGATGCTTGAACTTCCTCATTTCCCCAGTATTCTAGGGAGATTCATGAGAGAAATGAAAAAAGATCTGAGGAAAAATGAGTGAAGTGGCCTTGAGAATGTCCCTGGGAAACTCACTCACTTTCTCTCAGCTTTGATTTTTTCACATCCAGGTGGAGGGAATGATTCAAAGTTGGCAGGATTTCAAAACAGTCCATGCACATGAGAAAATAATACAGAAAACTAGACTTGCTTCATATTCATACTCAAGGACAACTAGTGAAACTGTGGCACACACCTGTAGTCCCAACCACTCTGGAGGCTGAGGCAGGAAAATCACAAATTCAAGGTCATTATAGAAAACATGGCAATACCTTGTCTAAAAAAAAAAAAAGAGAGAATAATTTATTCAATATGTAAAATACTTCAAGAAAATTCAAGATGGACTCTAAATTCCCTTTTCTAATATGCTGCAGTCTGGCTGGGCACAAATTAACCAAGCTTCCACAAAGCCTTGTAGGTTCAAACAGCAACTCTTTATTCCCGAACTCTCACCGGCACTCTACACACACTTCCCAGGAACACACTCCCTCCACAGGGCTCCACGCAGCCAACTCTCTCTGAACCCCAAGAGAACTCAACGGGAACTCCAAAGTAGCGAGTGCCAGAGGCAGCGGGATCCACCCTAATTCCAGAGCCACCCTAATCACAGAGCAGGGTCATCTTTTAACCATTCCCTCTAGCAAAATGCCAGGCATCATTCCTACTAAACTGTGGCTCTCAACACTAATATCCCATTTATTTTTTCTTCTTTGCCAGTGATGGACCATATTCCAGTCTGATTTCAAGGGATTCTAATTATTGGTTCCTGAATTAGAAGCAGGGTTCAATATTTTCAAAATAACAATATAAATTCTCTTGTTTCTCCACCCAGGGTTTTTGGCAGTATGATGTCCAATGTCATGAAAAGTATGGGAAAATGTGGGGGTGAGTATTTTGGAAACTTCTTTTGGGTAGACTTGTTGGATGAGGCACTCCAGGGCAAGAGAACAATGCCAGCCCAGAGCTATTACTGGGAACTAATTACATAAAGCTTTTAGAGGCTCCTCCTCCTGCCAAGAGTCCCATATTTCACCAGATGTCAAGGTTCATGGCCAAGAATGTCATATTTTTGACTTTTCTCAGTCTCTGATGACCCAAAAATTCTTGGCCTCACCTTCTCTCCAGTGCCCAGCCTCTACCCTCTTTTCCAATTTTTCATTAGAAGCCCTTAATACCACATAGGAGGCATTAAGTCAGACCTTCCTAAAATGTTCATCATGCATGGCTTAATCTCCTTTCAAGATTGCTACATTGAACAAAAGTGACCTTTATATAAATTTTGGGGTTATTATGTACTTTTCAAAAAAAGGCTGAGAGAGAGGTTAACAGATTGGAAAATGATTTGACCTCTGCTTTCTTTTATTTTAACTTTCTCTGCAAGTGTGAAGTCTTGGGGATTTCATTTGTTTTTCCCTGACAATTAGGAGTTTTCACTAGAAGTATACACAGGGATTTCTCTGCCTACCTCATTCTACTGACTTTGAAGAATGGATGGCCAGTACATTTTAAACCATTGTGTTTCCATGGGCTTATGTACTTCATAATCTGCTAGGGTGAAATCAGCTAATTTCAGTAGCCATTTTCTTAATAATGCTTGATGAAAGCAGCTCCAGAGGTATTATTGTACTTCTTGTGTTCTATAAGCAAGTGGAAGAAGGCTTTGCCTCTTCCTCCCTCTTTATCTTCTCTCATCAAGTCCTCAAAACAGCAGAGCTGGCCACATCATCCTACCTAACTGGCATGGCTCATAAAGGCCATGTTGTTGATTGGAAAGAGCACACAGAACTGAGTCCCCACTGATACAACTCCAGCCATCTCTTGTATCTTAAGCACTTGTAAGAACTTAATAATTTACTTGTCTATTTTTCTCTAATTTAATATACTTTCAAATCAGAAGAAACAATTAAAGCATAAAAAGAGAACCTTCAGAAGTGGATAAAATCTTTGCCTCATGCATTTCATTTATGGTGTTAATATTCACACTATACAAACAACCCAATAAGCTAAACACCAAAAAATCAAATAACCCAATCAATAAATGGGCAAAATAACTGAGCAGACCCTTCTCAAAAGAATAAATACAAGTGATTAATGAATATATGAAAAACGTTTCACATATCTAGCAATTAGAGAAGTGCTGAATAAAACTGCACTGATTGTGAAATATTTTTAAATACAAAAATTATTGGAGAATGAGGTAGAAAATATGTACACACCATTTAGACATCTCCAACCAGGCTCTTCTTATAAAGAATTTTTTTCATCTTTAAATATCTCTTCCCTGCTTCATTTTATATGGTCAGAATCTTGTTGTGTGTCATCACCTAACTTGAACTTGTATCTAGTGTCACTGTGCATTCTACAGTCAGGCATATGGATTATGGAATATCAGTTTGGATTCCTGGGTGTTACTCTAACTGAAGAATATGGCTTAGTAGGTTTAATGAGCTCTTCTTTCCCAACACAGATTGTATGATGGTCAACAGCCTGTGTTGGTTATTACGGATCCAGAGATGATCAAAACAGTGCTGGTGAAAGAATGTTATTCTGTTTTTACAAATCGGCCGGTAAGTATTCATTTTTTTAAATTTCTTTTTTCTTTTTTTAATTGATTTTTTAAAAATAAATGACAGCAGAATGCATTACAATTCTTATCACACATATATAACACAATTTTTCATATCTATGGTTGTATATAAAGTATGTTGACACCAATTCATGTCTTCACACATGTACTTTGGATAATGATGTGTATCATACTCCATCATTTTTGCTAACCCCCGCCCCTTCCCTTTCCCTCCAACCCCTCTCATCTATCTAGAGTTCATCCATTCCTTGCATTCAACCCCTCCCTAACCCACTATGAATCAGCTTTCTTATATCAGAGAAAACATTCGGCATTTGTTTTTTCTGGGATTGGCTAACTTCACTTAGTATTATCTTCTCCAATGCCCTCGATTTACCTACAAACGGCATGATTGCATTCTATTTTAATGTGGAGTAAAATTTCATTGGGTATATATTCCCCCCTCCCTTTTTATCCATTCATCCACTGAAGAGCATCTAGATTGGTTCCATAGTTTTGCTATTGTGAGTTGTGCTGCTATAAAACACTGATGTGGCTGTGTCCCTGTAGTATGCTGATTTTAAGTCCTTTGGCTATAGACCAAGGGGAGGGATAGATGGGTCAAATAATGGTTCCATTTCAAGATTTCCAAGGAATCTCAATATTGGCTGCATCAATTTGCAATCCCACCAACAATGTATGAGTATGCCGTATTCTCCCCATGCTCACCAAAATTTATTGTTGTTTATTTTCATAATAATTGCCATTCTGACTGGAGTGACATGATAGTGGTTTTTATTTGCATTTCTATGATTGCTAGAGCTGATGAATAGTTTTTCATATACTTGTTCATTGAGTGTATATTATTTTCTGTGAAGTGTATGTTTAGGTCATTTTAAAAAATACAAATATTTATTGATTAAATTTGTGTCTTGGAGTAATCACACCTTCACAGAAATTAGCTCCAAAACTGTTCAGGGAAGTTTCATATAACTTTTCTTATGTTTTTCCCAATTGAAATGCTTTGAATAGCATATTACTTATCTCTGAATGTAGTCTATTCCTCTTACTAGAGTAACCAGAAATTGACACTGATACAATCCACAGAACTTATTTAGATTTTACCAGTTTTATGTGCCCGTGTACATGTGTGCCTATGTACATTTGGGCAAAATTGCTGCTGTGGATAAATCCATATAATCATCAGCTTTCTTGGGATATAGTGATCCCCAAGGCTCCCTCTTGCTAGTCTTTTCAAGTCCTGATGGGTCACTTGTCTTTTCCTCTTAACAGGGTCTCCATAAGAGCAAGTATTGTCTTTTATGGGGGACGCTAATACATGAAAAGCTTTGCCTCTAACTTCTGTGTTGTTCTTGTTTCTCTCCTAAAAGTTATAGACTTTACAATTTACATAAAAACCTATGATCTATGTCATGCTCATGGTAAAACACGGTGAGGGTTCATTTGTTGTTGTTGTCTTGTTGTTGGCCTGTGGCTTTCCAGTTGTTTCAGTACCATCTTTAGAAAGACTGTCCTCCCTCTGATCATTCTGTTTTCACCATTGTCAAGCATCCATTTGAGCTGAGAGGGTATGTCTATTTCTCACTCTGTTTTATTTTAGTTGTGCCTGTGTTCTTCTCTCCATTGTGTTTTTTCTTGCAATGAGTCTCATTACCATTTTAAGTACCTACCTTGGGGGATGGTGACTATGTTAATAAAGCAAAGGAAAAAATATATTATCATTTTGGGGCCAGGGTTGTGTGGCTCAGTGGTAGAGTGCTTGCCTAACAAGAGTAAAGTGCTGGGTTCAGTCCCCTCCACCAAATAAAAATAAATAAATAAATAAAATAAAGATATTGTGTTCATCTACAAATATATACATATATAAACCAAAAAGTTACCATCTTAACTTTTCTATGCATGCATTTGCCCCTTAGTTCAAAAACATGTGACACCTCATCTGGGGGAGTCCCTAGTATTATTATCAGAACAGGGCAGACTAGTGGCCTCTCTCAGTGGGTTTTATTGTAATTAAATGGTCTTTGCCTCTGGCTTATTTGTTTTTCTGATGACTTCATAACCTCAGAATGCTGAGCTGACTTCTAAAACTCCTGTCTCCTGGTTTGTTAAGTTAGCATTAGAGACTATCATACTGTTTAACTCCTAATTTTCTTTTATGTTTGTTAACCTGCTAAGACTGACTCAGTTTGTCTATTTCACTCCCACTTTATTTATTTATTTATTTAGTTAGTTAGTTAGTTATTCTTTGAGAGAGAGAAATTGAGATTTTTTAAATATTTATTTTTTTTAGTTTTCGGCAGACACAACATCTTTGTTTGTATGTGGTGCTGAGGATTGAACCTTGGCCGCAGGCATTCCAGGCGAGTGCGCTACCGCTTGAGCCACATCTCCAGCTCTCCCACTTTATTTATGTTGGTCCTTTAATTTTTCATAAAAATTCAGAATAAGCTTGTCTGCAAAAACCCACTTGGTGAGATTTTGATAAGAATTCAATCAAATCTATTGATTGATTTGGATAAAATCTGTATCTTTTCTGGGTTGAATCTTTTAATTCATGTTATGCTTCTCCATTTCTTGAGATTTTCTTTAATATCTTTGATCAACATTTTTTAGTTTCCAGCATAGCATTCCTGTACTTGCATTTATTTCTGTTCCTAATGTGTTTCATTTTCTTTGGAGTGACAGTGAATAGTATTGTGTTTTTAATGTTTCTTTTTCACATTTCCCTTGTTTTTATATAGAAATGTAACTTGTTTTTGCATGTTAATACTGTATCTTACAACCTTGGTGAACCTATTTATTAGTTCTAGAAGTTTTAAAATATTCTTTGAGATTTTCCACATTGATAATTTTGTCCCCTGAAGACATGGTCACTTCAGGTTCTTTCATTTCCAATTTACATGCCTTTTTAAAAACATTGCCCATTGCTCCAGTAAGGATTTACAGTATGGTAATATTGGATAAGAATGATAAAAGTAGAAAACTTTAAATTGTTACTGATCTTAGGAGAATAGATTCACCATTTCACCAGTAAATGTTATGTTAGCTGAAGGTCTTTGTTGTTGGTGTTGGGTTTTTTAGTATATAGAGTCTCTTTCAGATTGAAGAAGTTTTTTTTTTTTCTTCCTAGTGTTTTGAGCTTTCATCATGAATGAGCACTGGATGTATACCTTTATAAACAAAACACAGTGTTGGAAGCTGAATGACAGTTTCGAGCAGGTTGGATTGACAGGCCAGTCTAAAGCTGGGAAACATAGTTATCTTTCCTTTTCTTTCTGTCCCTCCATGTGTGTGTAGTGGGGGATGATTCAAAAAAAAGTGCTTCCATATAATTGCATTATTTTTGAAGAATTGAGAAGAAGTTCCTAATCTTTTAAATTATTAGCTACTATATTTAAGTGGCTATATCCTGGCATCCCTTGCAAGATATTCATGCTGTACATATATGGAAAAGTATAACTGGTCTGGGCAACCTAGTTTTCCAAGGTTATCTCGATGACTGTCATCAATCAGTTTTTTCCTGTGCTGCCTGTATAGGATACCCTAGGTCATAATGCTCTCTGTCCCCTGGGAGAACAGTTTACCTACCATGAGGGGCCTTTGTATTTACACAGCAGCTGTAATATAAATACTGAACATGAATCTGGTGGCTGGGTACCCCCTCTACCCTCACAAGAGAAGAGGAATTTGGGATAAAAGTTTATGGAGCATCTAGCACAGTGCCTGCCCCCTAGTAGACACTCAGTAAAAAACTGATTAAAAAAACTGATGCCTGTTTAACAAGTTCTCTACAATGTGGAGACTTCCAAAACATACCTCATACAAAATGTCTTTTTCTTTGTGAACTTCAGGTAGTTTTGCCGTTGGGATTTTTGCAAAAAGCGCTCTTTGCAGCAAGGGATGAAGAGTGGAAGAGACTTCGAGTCTTGCTGTCACCAGTGTTCTCCAGTGGGAAACTCAAGGAGGTAATAAACTAAGAGGACTTTAGTTAGAAACTTAAATAAGGATTTGGGGATGGGACATACGTGAGAACATCATAGTTTTCCAAAGAATATTCCACTAAGTTTGAAATTCCTAATTAAAAAAAAAAACTAAAAGTAAATATCAGAAAGATCAATAGAGTAGAAGGAAGGGAACCGAGGCAAGGAAGAGAGGACAGAAAGAGGAATTATTGGGACTGAGTTAGGTCAAATTATTTTTCCATGCTTTTATAATTATTTCAAAAGGAAACATTGTTATGTATAAATAAAAAGAACTAATTAAAAATTTTAAATCATCTTTTGTCTTTATGTCCTAGAAGAGATATTGTTTGATTCATTATTAATATCTCATACTTTATAATCCTGGGAAAACCAGAGCCTCGGGGACTCGATTCTCCTCTAACTGTGGGTGGAGTTGTGTTTTGTGCTTAGATGCTCCCCATCATTAACAAATATGGAGATGCATTGGTGAAGTACCTGAGCCAGGAAGTGAAGAAAGGGGAGCCTGTCACTGTGAAAGAGTAAGTAGCAGGCAGCTCTGCGGTTCTGAGCTCTTTTAAGACCTTCCAGCACCCTGCCAGGGAACTGAAATTACCACTGTTGAGCTACTCCCTTGACCAGACAAAAGTAAGTGTGTGGTGTCACAACCACAATGGGACACCCAAGGAGGAGAGGCTCCTAGGATGAGGCAGGGTGCTGGGACATCTGTGTACAAAAACAGAATTAGTTTATTTGCTTTATCGTCAATGTGGATATTATGTAAGTCAAAATACATGTTTTACAATGAAGAACATGATCACTAAGAAGTTGAGGGTAGAGTCTAGGGAATGTTGGATTGGGGGAAGTCTCTGGTACCTATTAAGCAGGGATAGAATATATAACACAGGGCTAGGGTTGTAGCTCAGTGGCAGAACACTTGCCTAGCGTGTGTAAGGCACTGAGTTTGATCCTCAGCACCACATAAAAATAAACTGATACAATAAAGGCATGCTATCCTCTACAACTAAAAAAGTTATTTAAAAAATTTAAAAAAAAAAGATACAATGCAAAGATATGGAACAAAAAATCTCTTTATGGTTGCACTGAGAATATCAGCAAAGTACAAAATATGAAATATTCTCACCACTTCTTCCTCCAGTCTCAACAGAGGTAAGGTCCTGAAAGGATATGGATTACAACTACCATATCATTTGTTGTATAAAATGGGTTATTTTGACCCATGAACAACCACTGATACTGTCTTGGGAAATCTGAGAGAATATGTTCCCCAAGTTGTGAGCTCATCCCAGTACATTTCGAGAAAAATTTCAATGGTTTAACTGAGGATATTCTTTCTCATTTCCTTTTTCGAGATTCTGCCCTTGGGGCCACTTTGGGTCCTGGAGTGCAGGACCTCTTAGGAGCTGTAGTAGTGGGTGCAGAGAAGGGGGGACAATGTTTCTGCCTCTCAGAACAGGGTGTTGCTTTTATGTGATGTGCTAGAGAGGAATCAGCTCTGGGCACAGACTGTGCTTAGGCAGGACCTAGGTCAAGGTCACCTATCTTGGATCCCCTACCAGGAGTCAATTATAACACCTTGGTCTTGCTGAAGCTCCATACTTAATCATCTTTTATCATCTGCGCTCCACTCACTGAGGTAATTTATCTGATTATGGGTGTCTGTCTCTCTGCCTCTGAACTCCTTGAGCTCACTACCTTAGTGTCCCTAACTCCCCTGGCACAGGGGCAGCTGCCTCATGGCATTTGATAGGAGCATGGACTAGTAATTTGATCAACAGATATTTCTGACAGTGTGTGAATGTGCTCATATCACTTCTTCCAGCATGTGTAGTAGGAGAGTAAAGCAGTGCAGATTAAAATTTTACATTTCTTTCTCTACTCAGAATTTTGGGGAGCTACAACATGGACGTGATCATTAGCACATGTTTTGGAGTTAATGTCAATTCCCTCAACAATCCACAAGATCCATTTGTGAAAAAAGCCAAGAAGGCCCTTCGTTTAGATGTCTTCCATCCAGTTTTTCTTATAATTAGTATGTATATCACCGTTGCTTTTTTTCTTTTAAAACAAAAACTTCATTAAGATATTATTTACATACTATATGATTCCTTAAAATGTAAAGTTCAATAATTTTTAGCATGATAAATGATATGTGCAGCCCTCACCATTGTCAAAACTCAGAAAACTCATTATCTTTTAACTGTCAGCTTTCAAAATTATTTACCCTAAACAAACACTACTATATTTTCTATTTCTTTAGCTTCACATATGATGTAGACATTATAAAAATGGTGACATGAAATATGTGGTCTTTTGTGATGCAAAGTGATATCATTTAGCATTTTGTTTCCAAGTGAAATATATATCAGTACTTCATGTTTATGGCCAAATAATATTTCATTGTATAGATATACTACAAATTAGTTATCCTTTCATCAGTTGGTAGACATTTATGTTATTTCGACTTTTTGGCTATTATGAATGGTGCCATTATGAACATTAGTGTGAAACTTGTTTGTGAACTCTACTTTTCAATTTCATCTGAGTGTATACTCAGGAGTGAAATTGCTGCCTTACAAAGTACTTCTGTCAGTGTTTTCCATGATAGCTGTACCATTTAATATTCTTACCAAAAGTGTATGAGGGTTCCAATTACTTCACTTATTTTCTAACTCTTCCTATTTCTATCTCTTATTTTAGACATTGTAGTGGATGTGAGATGGCAACTTATGTGGTTTTGATTTGCATTTTCCTTTTGGTTACTGATAACAAGCAATGTTAATCACTTTTTTATTTGTTCTTTTTAGATATGCATGATATATTTATAAAAACTTAAAGTATACCTTATTCTAATTAGGATGCCAGGCTTGTGGAGGTACATGATGTGGAGATTCACTATGAGGTGTTCATCTATGTACATAGAAAAGATAATTCAGATTCATTATTTTGAAGAATGTCTATCCATATCTTTTGCCCACAATTACCTGAAGTATTTGTCTTTTTGTTTTGAGGCTTAAGAATTTTACTGGTGTGAGTCTGTACCATGTACAAGCAGAGAAAGGAAATCTTGTGCTCCATTTGTGTATAATGTGTCAAAATGCATTCTACTGTCATGTATAACTAATTGGCACAAATTAAAAATAAAAGGAAAAATAATTTCTAAATAATTTAATTGAAAAAATACTTCTTCATGTATTGCTTACACAGTTTCTTATCAGATTATGATTTGTAACAAGTTTTTCCTATTCTATAGATATCTTTTTACTTTCTTGATAGTGTCCATTGAAGCACAAAGTTTTTAGTTTTTTGAAGTTTATTCCTATCATGGGAGGTATTTCATATTCCAACCATTAAAATGAATGAGCTGGATTTCAAAATCTTCAAATGTATTAATCTCAAAGCTGTAGTGTTCACAAAAGAAAAGCAATTAACAGTAGATGCATGCAATTTGATGCCATTTATATAAATGTTAGAAACTCAACAGGTCTTGGAAACTTAACATTTAAATGATATATGATTTATGTTATTTGCTTTTATTTTTTGTGCTTCAAGTATCAAATATAATAATTGATTGAAACCATATGGACTTACATACTTTTTATTGTTTACTACTAAAAATTGTAGTTTAACTCTGATATTAAGGTTGCCCAACCATTTTAATTTAAGTTTTACATTCAGGGCCAGGTGAGGACAACATGTTATTCTTTTGAATGTGGCTATGTAGTTGTTCCAGCACCATTTTTTGAAGAGTGTCTGCCACATTCAATGGCCAGGGCACCTTTCTCAAAATTCCATGGGCCATAGACATGTGGGTTAATTTCTGGACTCTAAATCCTGTTCCTTTCATCTATATGTTTACCCGTCTTCTAGGACCACATTTTATTTTTGCTTTGGAGTAGGTTTTGAAATCAAGAAATGTGAGTCCTACAACTTTAATCTCATTTTTCAACATCATTTTAGCTATTCTGTGTCCCTTTGAATTCTATGTGAATTTTAAATCAACTTGCCAATTCCTCAAAGAAGCCAGCTAAGATTCTGTTACAAAGTTTATTAGGATCTGCAAATCAATTTCAATACTATTGCCATTTGGACAATATTAAGTTTTCTCATCCACAAACCTGAGATGTTTTTCCTAGTCATGTAGATCCTCTTTCTTTTATTTCAACAATATTTTGTAGTTATTATTGTGCTTGTCTTGCACCTTTGTTAAATTGATTCCTATGTATTTTATTCTTTTTAATGTCATTGGATATAGAATTATTTTTAATTTTTTAGTTTTTCTTTTGGATTGCTTATCACAGTGTTGAGAAATGCAGTTTATTTTTGTGTACTGATCTTGTATCGTGAAATGCTGGTGAACTTGTTATTACTTACAGTTCTCCAAGAGAAGTGGTGAGAGAGAAATGCTTGTCATGTTCTTGATTTAGGGTGAAACTATTAAATTGTTAAGCTACAAGTTTTCATAGATATCCTTTATCAGGTTTACAAAATTTCATTCTAGTCCTAATTTGCTGAGGGTTCATTACAAAAGAATGATTTTGAGGATTATTTTTCTGGGGGGAAGGTTGGTTTTGATTTTTATCAAATGTTTTTTCTGCATCAATTGAAACAATCCTCTGTGTTGATTTTTTATTTCATGGATTTGGTGTATTACACAACTATATCCTGTGTTGTCTTTGCTTGGTGTGAGTATTAGGGTAATATTGGCCTTTTAGATTATATTCAGAAATGCTGTTTTAATTTTGGAAGTGTTTGTGAATAATTGGTATTAGTTCTTTATTTTGTAGAATCTACTATTAAAACAATCCAGATCTGGGCATGTATTTGTAAATAAATTTCTATTACTAATGCAATAATATTACATTTTACAAGTTTATTCAGGCTGTATATTTACTTCTCAATCAATTTCTGTAATTTGAGTCTTTTAGGATTTTCTGCACAAATATATGTGAACAATCAAATTGTTAGAATTCTTTCATAATTTTTCTCCAATGTTCGTAATAAATTCTCCTTTCATTTCTCTTGCTATTCTTTTCTTTTTTAATATTTATTTTATTTTTTCATTAACATGTATGAGTTATGCAAATAAATGGGGTTCCATGTGATGTCTCAATACATATACACAGCATACACAAATGAAATGGAGCCTTTCTTTATCCACATTCTGCCATAGTTCTTTCCAACCTTTAATAATCACTATTATACATTCAGGTCAAATATTTACATTCCACATATGAAAAAGAACATGTTGTACTTGTACTGATGTGTCTAGTTTAGTTTGTAAGCTGAACGTCCTCTAATTCCATCCACCTTTAGCTACAAAATACAGGATTTTATTCTTCTTTATGGATAAATGTTCCATTGGGCATATATGTATGTGTGGGTATATATGTATGTATGTGTTTTTTTATTATAATATATATTATAAATACATAAATACCTAGATTTAATGCATATCTCAGGTATTCAAAATAATATAGAAATAAATCTGGATTTACAGATATTCCAATCATTTAGATTAAAAATAGATTAATATAAAATATGTTTTATATATCTATAGAGTATTACATTTATAAATGATATATATTTTTATAATATAACAAATTTTAAAAACTTAATGACTAAACCCCCAAGTAATGCAGTTTAAAAATAGAAAAATGCTCCAAATAGTTATTTCTCAAAAAAAAAAAATACAAATGACTTAAAAATACATGAAAAAACTATTCAATATCACTTGGTGTCAAGGAAATGCAAATCAAAATTACAATAAGACATCATCTCACCCTGGTTAGAATGACCATTATCAACAAAAGAAAGAATGAATGAAAAAATAACAAATGCTGGTTAGATGTAGAGAAAAAGTTCTCTTACATATTGTAGGTAGAAATGTACACCTTCTGAAAAAGAGTGTGAAGGACCTCAAAATAAATAAAAGTAAATATACCTTCTGATCTAGATGCACACTTCTAGTTCATATTGAGAGGAAATATCATCATATGAAACTATTATCCCTTTGTATTTCTTGGTCAATCTGGCTAATGGTTAGGTGATTTTTATGATATTTTCAAAGGGGTAAGGTGATTTATAGACACCTTTTGTTTTTGTCAATTATAATTCTTTTCTATTTCATTTGTTTCAACTTGGGTTTTTATGATTTTTTTTCTTATGCTTGCCTTTTGTTAAATTTTCCCTTTTCACCATTTTATGATTTAACTTAGACTACTGACTTGAGAACTATCTTTTATAAAAACTATACATCTGTAGCTATATGTTTATGAGCGCTACTTTTGCTACTTCTCCTAAGTGTGACATAACATGTCTTCACCTTAATTCACCTAGAAACAACTTTTAGTTGCTTTTGGATACCATCTTTCATGCTTATCAGTTGTATCTGGAAGTTTTATTGTTAATTTGCAATTTTTGTCTGAGTTTCCTGATTTTCCATCTGTTATTTATTTCTGGTTTCATTTCTTGACAGCTGAGGAACATAGGCCAAATTGTACCTATCCTGCCTACTTTTCCTTGAATGCATAATTAAACATAGCATAGACTATGAACTGGTTTACCCAGAAACCCTATTCCAATACACAAAAGGGTAAGGGGCAAGGAAATGTAATCTTCTTCCTTTTCTCAGTCCTGTGGCATTGATGGGGCCACTGATCCCCTGCTATGGTGGCTGCAACCTTATGTATGAAGTGCCCTTGCTCAGCCATGAACCAGACACCAGGTACAGGCCACAGAGGCAATGGCTTCTGGAAGAGAAAACTGATGATTTTTCTCTTCTGTATTTTTTAGAAAATGATCAATGCTCCTGGGATGTTGCCTTTTCATCAAGGTTTCTCTTTATTTTTTCTTTCTAGTGATATTTCCATTCCTTAGACCAGTGTTTCAAGCATTAAGTGTCTACAGGTTTTCAAATAGTGTTATGGATTTTTTTAAAAATGCTGTAATGAGGATGAAACAAAAACGCCTAGAAAATAAAGAAAAGGTAAAACCTGGTGGTGGTGACATGACAATGTTCGCTTTCTGATCATTTATTTGCTATGTACATCTGAATTGTGCATATACAAATGTACATGTAATTTTGTAAATTGTGCTGGGGATTGAATCCAAGGCCTCATATATGCTAGGCAAATACTGAATCACTGGGCTTCATTCCCCAGTCCCTCTCTGTGCATTTTTTAAAGTTGATGGAATACTTTAAGATTGGCACTGGAGAATTTTTACATTTTGGTTAGAATAAAAATCAAATTTAAAATGATTGATAATGAGAAAGATTGACAATGTTTGATACAATAATAGACATGATGTTATGTCTTGAAAGAAATATCATTCAAATAAAAACCTTATCATTTCCCTTTCATTCAGTAAACTGTCAAAATAAAAATCCTATTTCAAAATGATTTTACTGTTAAAAAGTATTCCCCAAATCTTAGACTGGTGAACAATCATTACAATTCCAAGCTCTTTACATCTTAGTTGGCACATTCTTCAAAGGAAGGTCCTATTGGGCACCTTGTGAAGTATGTGTGTGTAGAATCTGAGTCTTTTCCCGTCCACAATCAGGCTGTGCTCTTCATGACCATCAACGTGATATGCTAACCAGCTTTGCTTTCTGCTTTGCCTGGAGATCAGCACAAAAATGTCTCCAGGTCAGGGAGGCAGGACAGCCATCCCCAAGTGTGACTGAAGATTGAATCATGTACCTAATGGATGGAGAATTTGATGATACACAAACAAATGCTACTAATCATCTTTGAAACTACCAAGTGTATTCAGTGTGGCCATTGAATAAGAATGAAGGCAAACTAAAAGAATTTAAGTCCAGGACCACATTCTGGGCAAGCCGGTGTGACAGGAAAAGAAAACAAACCCAGAATTAGGGAGAGCAAAGACCACAGATATTGGACACCATAGCTGGATTTCTCTCAGGAAAATATCCTGTTTTCCATGATTTATACATGCATGTTTTGTTCACTTGTGGTTTGTGCAACCCTAGCCAGACTTCTGGACTTAAAAGAGCCATATTCTAAGAAGGGAGGTGAAATGCTACATTCCAGATTTACTTCTTACTTTATGACTGATTTTGTCATTTCCATTTCCATTTCTGCTTCCAGCACCGCATTGATTTTCTCCAGTTAATGATTGATTCCCAGAATTCTCAAGACAAGGAGCCCTACCAAGGTAACCAAGAATGTTTCATGGTGAATTGCAGGGAAATTCAAATAAGCAAGTTATCCTGAAAATATACATGTTTTCTAGAGAAAATAGATTTCCACCAAACTGCAGGAAGATACACATTTGGACATTGCAAATGGTGCCCACAAGTACTGTCTAGAATCATACAGGTGTAACAAGGCTCAAAAATTGAAGGGAAACTAGGAGAAAGCATTTCAGTCATGAAGTAGTCTGTTTTCTTATTACCATCAACATCAGAACAAATGCTGATTCCCAGTCTCATTCATATGCACTGAATCAGAAACTCTGCCTGGATATTTGCATTTGCACATCCGATCAGGAGGTTCACTGTCCCAGTAGTGGTGAGGGTCAATGGCAGTACTGGGTGAAAATGTGTTCACTAGCTTAATCTGATATTGAGATTAACTTTTTCCCATGTAATTCATAAGAATGTTGTAAGGAAAACCTCTTAAACTGCGTAAACATCCTATTCCTCAGCATACTTTCACCAACTAGTTTTATCATACATTGATGATTTTTGATATAAAGCATTTGAATTATGATGTTTACAAACTGCTGTCTTTATCATTCTATCACCTACCGTACATTTATGAGTTGGTATTAGATTGTAAGAGAGTTCCATTTTTATTTATGTCAGTATGATGTTATATACTTTGAATTTATTCTCTTGCTATCATTTTTTATTTTGATGGTCAAATTCTCTTGGGCTTAAGTCTTTTAACGACTTCTCCCTTCTCCTTCTGTTCCTCAACCCTCCCCTTTTCCTCATCTTATATTTTGATTGTTAAAATTGACTATATTTTATAGCAGTTTTAGTTTCATAACAAAACTGAGAAGAAGGCGTAGAGATTGCCCTTATCCATTTTTTTTCTCTAAATTCATATGTTTCCCCCATTACAAACATCCCTCACCAAAATGATATATTTGCCATAATCAATGAACCATCACAGATAAGTCACCTTACCCCTAAGTTCATAGGTTAACATAAGAGTTCTGGACACATTAACATAAGGGTTCTGGCACTGGACACGTGGATATGGAGCTTTTGGCATGTAGGTAATGTTACTGAAGAAGTGTACTTTCTATTGTTATTTAGATTTAATTCATTAAAATTTAAATTTAGATAGACACATATGGTTAGTGGCTACCAGATTGTACTGAACAGTTGTAACTTAAGTTTACAATCCAATTTCATCTCAGAATCATTGGGTTTATACCAGTAGTGGGGAAAACTCAATTTGAGTTTTTCCACAATAGCATCATAGAAACCTTCTGGAAGCTAGAATTCCATGTAGATGTTTCTCACACTTATTTTGCATTTTTTTTGTTATGAATTACATGGTTGGAAAGTATACCATGTTTCTTTCAGGTATTCGAGTATCAACAAATTATAATCATTTCTCTAATCAATGAGATGAATACTTGAATGTGACTTTTCAGGAGAAAAGTCAAGAGAAACAACACCTTTTATCACAAAGGCCATTTGATGATTATGAAGTTCAGCAAATAGAGGGGATGTGTACTAGGAAAGATGACATTCAGCCCAAGATTGATAAGCAATGTTAATTCCACTCACTGAACACCATCGTCCTATGGCTTCTGCCTAATACCCTGTATCAACACATTCTTTCTTGTGTGATTTTAATACCACTCATTAGACTCTGGTTAATCACTACTCTTCAGAGATTTTTTTTCTCTGTATAGATTCTGCACACCCTGAGATCATCCAATTTTAAGACTGGTGCCCTAGGTCTTCTATTACCTGATGATTCTTAGGCTAATTTGTGAACAGAGTTGACCACATCTCATGAAAGTTCAGATTTAAATTTGGTAGCTCTAGAGCAAAGCTTGAAACTCTGTGTTTCTAATAAGCTCCTTAAAGCTGTCCATGCTGCTGGTCCATGGACCACAGTTTATGTAGAAAAATTTCTCTGTGGCTTAGTATATTTCTGTCAATCATGGCCTTTATTTTTCCTGCAAAGATACCAGTATTGCAAATGCTTTCAAGGTTCTTCAACCTACATTCTAGTTAGAGTAAGTTTATTTTTTTCCCAGGGGAAGAGTGCTACCCACTATTTATAGCTAAACAACTTTCATGATATGCAAGGCACAGTTGAAAAATACTGTTTGTTTGACATCCATACTGTCCCTTGAAATCACCCAGTTGTGTTCGTGGTGGGGTGGTGGCAGAATGAGAAATATTATGAATTGCTCTTCCAGTTTTTCCTCATTGGATTTTGGATCATCATTCTGATTTATCTTCATGTAAACTGTAAAGTGTGCATGAACCTGCTTAGACCAAATTGTCTTTTCTCTCCTTTTAGGTCTATCTGATCTGGAGATTGCAGCCCAATCAATTATCTTTATCTTGGCTGGCTATGATACCACTAGCACCACTCTTTCATTTATTATGTATCTACTGGCCACCCACCCTGATGTCCAGAAGAAGCTTCAGCAGGAGATTGATGAGACTTTTCCCAATAAGGTGAGTGAATGGCACCTGGAGGGGAGAAGAGAGTTAAAATCTCTGGGCATCTCAGTTTGCCATTGGGCAGTTCTAAAATCATGATGGTTATTAAATGCTTTGTAAATGCTATGGTATTTTACCAATATGAGTTATTTGAGGAGCTCTGAAAACATCAGTGTACTGTGTCAACAGAGTTTTAAGTCATTTCCAAATCTTAATTTACAAAAATTTCTTTCTTCCAGGCACCTGTTACATATGATGTACTATTTGAGATGAAGTATCTGGACATGGTGGTGAATGAAACTCTCAGATTATATCCAATTATTGAGAGAACTTTTAGAGTCTGTAAAAAAGATGTTGAACTCAATGGGGTGCACATTCCCAAAGGAACTAACGTGGCTATACCAATATATAGTCTTCATCAAAACCCCACGTACTGGCCAGAACCTGAAAAGTTCTACCCTGAAAGGTACAGGGCTCCTGAAAAAAAATCCACCCTTAAGAGGCTGTTTCACACATGTTCTGAGGACTTTTAGTGCAGATGGCATACATATGATTTTAAAATTTTCTTGTTTTAAGAACATTTTAAGAAGTCTTTTACAAAGTGGTAATTGTTTTAGAAAACAAACATTAGAAAAAATAAATGACTATAGCCATTTAAGGCCCTAGAACATCAAGATAAGCCCTATCTATTATTAATGTGATTAATTCAGTATGGATATTTTTATATAAATGTGTAGTTTTAAAGGACTGAAATGCTATCACATTTCATTTGATGTTAAACTGTTTTTTATTTTATTTAACAGTAATCTATAAACCTTTCTGCCACTTGACCAGTCTCTTATTTTAGGTGCTTATCTTTTTTAATTGTTTTAGGATTTTTGTCCTGTTCACTATAGCTCCTTGAATTTTCTACCAGCTTTAGGAAGCCCTTCTATCTTCCACTTGATTAAACATTGCTTTCTGGTTCCTCCAGCACAATTGTTAAATACAAGTTAAGGCCTGAGAACCACCCCCCACCCAGATAGTTTAAGCAGCCTCACTGAAGATAAAGAGAGCTCAGATCCTCAGAGTTTTGTCTCTGGAGTGCTCTGGGCCAGCTTCTCATACTCTCCACATTTGATGACTTTTTTAAAGCCAAGTAACCTGCCCCCAAGACACCTGAGATATTCATCCTTAAATATGTCTTGACCTTGGTCTTCTGAAAATTTTGATCCTTGACCTTGGTCTTCTGAAAATTTTGATCCAACCTCACAGTTTGCACTCTGGAAAGAGTTACTGTTTTCCTGTTGTTGTACTGAGGAGCAAAATAAAGAAAGTTTTCAGGGTAGTGTCTGGGGGGTCCAGTGGCATGGGATCAAGACTTCTCTTGGCCCCTAATGTTACATTTCTTGTTTAGAGTGACCTTGTCTTGTTGGTTATGAGTTCCTCAATGCCAGTTTCCTCCAATTTCAGCACTTCCAACTTTTGAACTTCACAGATACAAAATCAGAGATTACACATCTCTTTGATTCACTGAGGCATGATAAGATACTACGTGCTTAAGGTGAATCAGGGACTAGACCAGGATGAGAAAAATTACAAAGATGTGTGGTATGGAGGACTCTTGACATACACACAAGCATAATCTACAGACAGCAGTTTGGAAAACACTTTCAATGCTTCCGCATCTGCTCATCATCTGTTCAAACAATTATCAACCAACCTCATCAGACCCTCCACACACCACACACCCTCCAAAAGATTCCATGTTACTTTGAATCACAATCACCTCTAAATTTGCCAAAATGTTCTCAAATATATAAGAATACATTTAAAAACAATCACAATGTCATTATCACTTTCTCCAAATCAACACTTTATCCTTAAAGTAATAAAAAAACTAGGGCTCAATTTGAATACAAACTGGGTTCAACATTCCAGATATTATTTCTAAACTTATGAGACAGACTCAGAAGACAATGATAATATTCTAGGGGGAGAGAGGCAGAAACAGAAGGAGAAGGAGAAAATAGATGAATGAGGAGGAGGTAGAGGAAGAGAGGAATTGGGAAAAAGGAGGGAGAGAGGAAGGAAGGGAGACAATAAGATCCAGAAAAAAAAGGAGTATAGAGAAAAGAGGTAATCATGGTGGGAGAATTTTCTCTTCCTTCATCAATAAAAATATGAAATGCAGGAGTGGAAGTTATGGTAGGAACACACTTTGCTTCATTTATATGCTCATTTTCTAATTTTTTTCAGAGTGTGTATGGATCACAATCCTGAATCTAATTTTAGTACTTAAAGACATATTTTCTTTTAAATAGCATTCATCACATCTTAACAAGAGAGAGAGCTCCTCTAGTGTAAGTAGAATGAAAAAGTTCTGTAGGTTTCAATTCTTATAAGCAAAGTCACAGAAGGATTTCAGTGACCATTCCACAAAAGAATCCTGTGTTTTGCTTCTTATGAATGTTTAGGAGACAACCCCAATTATGTAGGTTTCATAGATTTATGTCTCAATAACTTGGTTTCATCTACTATTGTGAAATTAGGTTCAGTAAGAAGAACAAGGAGAACATCAATCCTTACATATACATGCCCTTTGGAAATGGACCCAGAAACTGCATTGGCATGAGGTTTGCTCTCATGAGCATAAAACTTGCTCTCATCAGATTACTGCAGAACTTCTTCTTCCATCCTTGCAAGGAAACACAGGTCAGGACACTTTATGAAAAAGTAAGGTCTTGTGGGTAGTTACATTTAGTTGAGGAACCTATTTAAAGAAAAGTATCTGCTCACTCAAAGACTCTCTTTTGAGACACTTGTGCAATGTTAGGCTTCTTCAGTTTTAGAGCTCTATATCTGTGGCTTTATAAAAAACAAGAGATTAAAGATCAGGTAGCTAAGGAATCCCAGACACAAGAGGCTGAAAGTATTTTTTTACTTGTTTGTATAGCTTTATTGTCTGAAATGTACTTTTTCCGATTCTTTCTGTTGTTCGAGTTTCATTTACTACATCTAAATATACTTGCTTAATGTTTGCAGATTCCTCTGAAATTAAGCAAGAAATCATTTCTTCAACCAGAAAAACCCATTGTTCTAAAGGTTGTGTCAAGAGATGAGCCTGGAAAGTAGAGTCTAAATCTCCCTGAAAATCTCTGCTCTGTTCTTCAAAGAAGATGATTCTCAGAAGAAAAGACATATTGATTTTCTCTATAAATAAAAATTGGTCTTGAAAATAGATTTATGGGTGGATGATGCTCTTGAGTTACTAGGAGGCTGGACCTTTGCTGGGCTTGTTCATTGTCTGTGCAAAGAATTATGTGTTGTTTGATGGAAAGGAGGTGACCATCTGTGTGACAGATATGAAAACTCAGCCTCTCTGGTTTTGGAGGAATTCTATCCACCCACCTCTGCACCCTCACCTTTTCATATCTGCCCTTATAAATTCTTAAACACTGATTCAGTAACTCAAAATATCTGAGTAGAAATATTTTATCACCAACTCTTTCTTTCAAAACACGCTTTATTTCACAGGTTTCTAATATTAATCAACACATTCTAATTTTATACTCCCTAAATAGTCTTTGTTGTCATGATTTACATATGTATTTTCAATAAAAATAATGATAGAAAAGGTCTTTATATATTTATCTTAATATTTTTAGAGTATCACTTAACTTCATATGTCTACTTTAAATGGGATTGGTAAAGGTTTTTTCATAATACTCTGAAGGATTTAGACACATACACAATGCTACTTGAATTCCTGCAACTCAGTTAAAATAGTGAAGGTATACATAAGCCACTTTATTCTTTGGATAGTCAAATTACATCATGGATCTGGATTCTTGAAAATTCTTAGAGGTTTACCCATAATAACACTCTATACTTGGGCCGAATACAGGTGTAGTCATTGGGTGATAATACCTCTCCTCAACACTCTCCTCAGAGCCTTAGCTACATCCTTACTCCAGAGAGTATAAATCAGAGGATTCAGTGTGGGAGTAATGATGCTATAGAACACAGAACCAACTTTGTCTTGCAGTGGAGTGCGCTGGGACCTGGGCCTCATGTACGAGAAGATGCAGGCACCAAACCAGAGAAAGACCACAATGAAGTGGGAGCTACAAGTGGCAAAAGCATTTCTTTTACTCCCAGCTGAATGCATCTCAGTGACACTGTGCAGGATGAAGCCATAGGATGTAGAAACCAGAATGATGGGGAGGAGGAGAGGCACGATGCTACAGATATACACTGTGGTCTCATAGACGGTGACATCACCACATACCAACTTCACAACAGCTGGATACTCACAGGAGAAGTGGTACATTTTCCGAGATCCACAGAAGGGAAAGTGCATCCAGATGACTGTGTGAATTAGGGAGTTCAGAGATGCCCCCAACCATGAGGTGAGGGCCATCATCAGTGCCACCTTTCTGCTCATGAGCACAGTGTAACGCAGAGGATGACAGATGGCAACATACCTGTCATAGAACATGAGAGCTAGCAGAAGACACTCAGCACCACCCAGAGACAAATAGAGGAAGTGCTGGGTGGCACATCCCAGGAAGAAGATGGACTTGCTGCCAGACAGGTAGTTGGTAGCCATCTTGGGGATGGTTGTGCAGATGTGCATCAGGTCTATGAAGGAGAGCTGGCTGAGCAGGAAGTACATGGGGGTGTGAAGCCCACGATCCACACAGATGAGGAGGATGGTGAGAGTGTTGCCACTCAGTGCAACAAAGTAGACCACCATGGTCCAGGCAGAAAAGGAAAAGGTGCGTTGGGGAGTCATGGAAGAGCCCTTCAAGGATAAAGTCTGCCAGAGACGTCTGATTCCACAGCCACATGGTCCCTTCAAAGTCCTTGGGGAAACAGGGAGTGGAGACAAAGTGTGATGCCAGAAATATGGGATCCTGTGTACAGGGTGATAAGCTCTCTTGATCCAAAAAAAATATTTGTGAAGAGTTTTTTCTCTATTTGTAAGTATCCAGAAACTGAAATTATTAAAATTCATTTTTCTTCAAAGCAAGACAAACCTAAAATTTGTCATCATGATCATGGTCATTTGAAATTCCAAGACTCTATTAAGGGCCAGAATTTATGACTCTTTTTACTAAATATAGGCCTATGTGTGTGTAATCATGTGTATGATTTGTGTGAGTGTGTGTCTGTGTTTTTATGGTTGTTGGATTATGTTTCCTGTTTTACCAGGCAGGTTCTAATAAGAGCAGCTGAACCACTAAGATGTTGTTAGTTATGCATGTAATTGTTAATGGTTGTGTTACAGAACTTTGGCCTTATTTCTTTGTGGAAGCTGGTTAAGGAGTTGGTATACTGCTGTCATGTTTAAGTCTGATGTGGAAATTTAAACTCTACAGGACAAGCAGTAGAAAGGGAAGACAGTACAAAGCAGGGCAGACAAAGACAGACAAAATCCTAAAGCATGAGCTGTGACCCCACAAGAGAAAACAAAAAGAGTCAGTCTGTTTGTCTATAGAATTAGGCACTAAGGTTCTTCTTTTTGTATTGGCTCTTTTGAATTCTACAAAATATTAGGGATTCTTTTGACATAATTAAAAAGCATAAAATAGTCCTCAATTCAGTCTCCATACTTCCCGTTTCCCTCTCCTCCTCCCTTCTTCTGATTCCTTCCCTCTGCTCTTCTGATATGCTATTTATTTATGTTTTTTTTATTAGTTACTTGTGGCTATACATAAAGATGAGATCCATATGGTATGATCATACAGGCACATTGGAAATTTAGGTCAGATTTCTAATGAAGCTGAATGCACACCCCTAGCCCAGAATTCCAAGAGCTTAAGGGAGAATCCTGGGGAAGATAGAGTAACTGCAGGCCCAGCCACTGCTCCCTACCAGTGAGGTGTGAGCCAGCAGACCAGCAAAAATGTATTAGTACTACAGGATGGCTGCTTCCCTTCTGCCCTCTAATCTCCCAGGTAGCTCCTCTTGAGACCCACCTTAAACAGAAACGATGGATTAGAGGGAATTTGGTGAGATGTAGTTCATCCTAGAAAACATCACACATCACAAAGTCACTGCAGTCCATCTTCTGTCTTTTTGGTACACATGCACACCTCCATAAGTCAGGTTAACCTTCAAATACAAAAATGATACCTGTGTAACTAAATACAATACATGCAGCATGAAGGCAAACACCTTAACCCTTTCTCCAGAAGAAAACCCAAAGTTCTTTACGTTGCCTACGGGAGACATTCATTCCTCTGATACATGTGTTCCCTTTAATATCCTGGAAGTTCACGATTCTCTGGATAATATATATGAAAAAAATATTCTTATGAAAACCACCCATGGGATAGAGATTCTTATTCCAAAAAGGGTTAACCAGTAGTTTGGATATCAGCCCCTGTTTCCTCACTCAGTCCTGGCATCTGCCCAATATATCCATGAACAAACTGGACATGGCATCTGGGGTAAAGTTTATCCCTGGATTCATCATGATAAACTTACACTCACCAAGGCAAATCTGTCTGAAGCCACTGCTGAATACCCATGGCTAACAGCAAAGACAATCGTGAGTTCCCAACATCGCACCATTCCCTGGGGTGATCAGCCAGCCACTGCATAGCACATTGATGACATTGGACCACATTCAGCATGAAAGGGACACTCCTCCTTTTTTTTTCTGGACTGGACACTCACTCTTGGTATGGATTTTGCTTCCTCTCCTGAAATGCTGCTGCCAGAACTACCATCTCTGGACTCACAGAATGCTTTATTCACCATAAGGGTAATCCATGCAGCATTGCTTCTGAACAAGGAGCTCCATTCACAGCAAACAAGTGTGTAATGTGGCCTGTGTTCATGGGATTTGTTATAATTAACATAGGTCCTCCATCTTCCTGAAACACAGAACCTGATAGAATGGTAAAATACCCTTGAAAGACTCTGCCTCAAGTAACACCTAGATGACAACACCTCTCATTGCTGGAGCAATGTCCTCCAGGATGTGATACATGCTCGACGTCTGCATCTAATTTATGGTACTTCTTCTACCAAAGCAAGAATTCATAGGATCAGACCCCCAAGAATTCAGTGGATAGAAATGAGAGTGTGTTCTCTCCCTATAAGATTGATGTCCATGAAACACTAACATTTCTGTTGTGCTGCTTTAGAAAACTCTTAGCCACAAAGGGAGAGATTCTTCCACCCAGACACAAAGTGATTTTATTTTCTTATGGAAACAAGAAAGAAATACTCATTACTACCACCCACTGGATAGAGATTCTTATGCAAAAAAGGGTTAACCTAAACTTTGGATATCAGCCCCTGTTTCCTCACTCAGTCCTGGCATCTGCCCAATAGATCCGTGAACAAACAGGACATGGCATCAAGGGTAAAGTTTATCTCTGAGAGTTGAGGTAGCTACTTTAGGATTCTCATTATAGCTGAATCAACAGGTGAAGAAGAAGGTCACTCTGTGGCATGGAGTGATTAATTCTGACTAGGAAGGGAAACTGAGTTGCTACAACACAACACAGAGAGAAAGAGCAAGTGTGACATAGGACATTTTCTCAGTAACTATTTAAACTCCCAGGTCCTGTGATGGAGGACAATAGGAAACTAAAGCCCAAGTCAGGTCACACTGATAAGGGCTCAGATACTTCAGAGAAGAAGGTTTGGGTCACCCACCTGACCAGGAACAATGATAAGCTCTGAACCAAGGCAGTATGGACTGTGGAGTGAAAAAGGATAAAGACCAATAATGACCATGTTGACAACTCTCAGGAACACACACTGCCATTCTTTTGCATTTCTTCTTAATGCTGATAAGAATCTGTATATTTATATTACACAAATTAAGTGTTTATTTCATTGTCATTCTCCTATCAAACATGAGGTGTGGATAATACCTATAATCATATCTCAGTATTTAAATAACTGGATATAAATGAAAAAGTATGAATCAGTAGAAACAATATATTTCACACAAAATGCCAAAAAAAGGATTTTTCTCCCTTAATGAGGAAAGGGTTGCTTATTTCATATAATCTACTTGAGAAAAGATGATGATCTCTTAGGTTATACATAGAATAGTCATATCAGAGTAGGTAGAAGCAGCAAAACACAGGATTCTTTTGTGGAATGATCACTGAAATCCTGCTGTGACTTTGCTTATAAGAATTGAAACCTACAGAACTTTTTCATTCTACTTACACTAGAGGAGCTCTCTCTCTTGTTAAGATGTGATGAATGCTATTTAAAAGAAAATATGTCTTTAAGTAATGAAATTATATTCAGGATTGTGATCCACACACACTCTGAAAAAAATTAGAAAATGAGCATATAAATGAAGAAAAGTGTGTTCCTGCCTTAACCCCCACTCCTGCATTTCATATTTTTATTGATGAAGGAGGAGAAAATGCTCCTACTATAATTACCTCTCTTCTCTATACTCCTTTTTTTCTGGATCTTCTTGTCTCCCTTCCTTCCTCTCTCCCTTCTTTTTCCCAATTCCTCTCTCCCTCTACCTCCTCCTCATTCGTCTTTTTTCTCCTTCTCCTTCTGTCTCTTCCTCTCTCCCCATAGAATATTATCATTGTCTTCTGAGTCTGTCTCATCAGGTTACAAATAATTCCTGGAATGTTGAACCCAGGTTTTATTTAAATTGAGCCCTGGTTATTTTATTACTTTAAGGAGAAATGTTGATTTGGAGAAAGTGATAATGACATTGTGATTGTTTTTAAGTGTATTTTTATATATTTGAGAACATTTTGGCAAATTTAGAGGTGATTGTGATTCAAAGTAACATGGAATCTCTTGGAGGGTGTGTGGTGTGTGGAGGGTCTGATGAGGTTGGTTGATAATTGTTTGAGCAGATGATGAGCAGATGCGGAAGCATTGAATGTGTTTTCCAAACTGCTGTCTGTAGATTATGCTTGTGTGTATGCCAAGAGTCCTCCATACCACACATCTTTGTAATTTTCCTCATCCTGGTCTAGTCCCTGATGCACCTTAAGCACGTAGTATCTTATCATGCCTCAGTGAATCAAAGAGATGTGTAATCTCTGATTTTGTATCTGTAAAGTTCAAAAGTTGGAAGTGCTGAAATTGGAGGAAACTGGCATTGAGGAACTCATAACCAACAAGACAAGGTCACTCTAATCAAAAAGTGTAAAGTTAGGGGCCAAGAGAAGTCTTGATCCCATGCCACCTGACGACCCAGACACTACCCTGAAAACTTTCTCTATTTTGCTCCTCAGTACAACAACAGGAAAACAGTAACTCTTTCCAGAGTGCAAACTGTGAGTTTGGATCCAAATTTTCAGAAGACCAAGGTCAAGACATATTTAAGGATGAATATCTCAGGTGTCTTGGGGGCAGGTTACTTGGCTTTGAAAGAGTCATCAACTGTGGAGAGTATGAGAAGCTGGCCCAGAACACTCCAGAGACAAGACTCAGAGGATCTGAGCTCTCTCCATGCTCAGTGAGGCTGCTTAAACCATCTGGATGGGGGAGGGTTCTCAGGCCTTAACTTGTATTTAACAATTGTGCTGGAGGAACCAGGAAGCAATGTTTAATCAAGTGGAAGATAGCAGTGCTTCCTAAAGCTGGTAGAAAATTCAAGGAGCTAACGTAAACAGGAAAAAACCCTAAAACGATTAAAAAAGATAAGCACTTAAAATAAGAGAGTGGTCAAGTGGCAGAAAGGTTTATAGATTACTGATAAATAAAATAAAAAACAGTTCAAAATCAAATGAAATGTGATAGCATTTCAGTCTTTAAAAACTACACATTTAAATAAAAATGTTTTTACTGACATTTATCACATTAATGATAGATAGGGCTTATCTTGATGTTCTAGGGCCTTAAATGGCTATAGTCATTTATTTTTTTTAATGTTTGTTTTCTAAAACAATTACCACTTTGTAAAAAACTTTTTAAAATTTTCTTACAACAAGAAAACTTTAAAATCACATGTATGCCATCTGCACTAAAAGACCTCAGAATATGTGTGAAACAGCGTATTATGGGTTGATTTCCTTTCTCAGGAGCCCTGTACCTTTCAGGGTAGAACTTTTCAGGTTCTGGCCAGTACGTGGAGTTTTGATGAAGACTATATATTGGTATAGCCACGTTAGTTCCTTTGGGAATGTGCACCCCATTGAGTTCAACATCTTTTTTACAGACTCTCAAAATTATCTCAATAATTGGATATAATCTGAGAGTTTCATTCACCACCATGTCCAGATACTTCATCTCAAATAGTACATCGTATGTAACAAGTGCCTGGAAGAAAGAAATTTTTGTAAATTAAGATTTGGAAATGACTTAAAACTCTGTTGACACAGTACACTGATGTTTTCAGAGCTCCTCAAATAACTCATATTGGTAAAATACCATAGCATTTACAAAGCATTTAATAACCATCATGATTTTAGAACTGCCCAATGGCAAACTGATATGCCCAGAGATTTTAACTCTCTTCTCCCCTCCAGGTGCCATTCACTCACCTTATTGGGAAAAGTCTCATCAATCTCCTGCTGAAGCTTCTTCTGGACATCAGGGTGGGTGGCCAGTAGATACATAATAAATGAAAGAGTGGTGCTAGTGGTTTCATAGCCAGCCAAGATAAAGATAATAGACTGGGCTGCAATCTCCAGATCTGATAGACCTAAAAGGAGAGGAAAGACAATTTGGTCTAAGCAGGTTCATGCACACTTTACAGTTTACATGAAGATAAATCAGAATGATGATCCAAAATCCCATGAGGAAAAACTGAAAGAGCAATTCATAATGTTCCTCATTCTGCCACCACCCCACCACGAACACAACTGGGTGATTTCAAGGGACAGTATGGATGTCAAACAAACAGTGTTTTTCAACTGTGCCTTGCATATCATGAAAGTTGTTTAGCTATAAATAGTGGGTAGCACTATTCCCCTGGGGAAAAAAAATAAACTTACTCTATCTAGAATGTAGGTTGAAGAACTTTGAAAGCATTTGCAATACTGGCATCTTTGCAGGAAAAATAAAGGCCATGATTGACAGAACTATACTAAGCCACAGAGAAATTTTTCTGCACAAACTGTGGTCCATGGACCAGCAGCATGGACATCTTCAAGGAGCTTATTAGAAACACAGAGTCTCAAGCTTCGCTCTAGAGCTACCAAATTTAAATCTGAACTTTCATGAGATGTGGTCAACCCTGTGCACAAATTAGCCTAAGAATCATCAGGTAATAGAAGACCTGGGGCACCAGTCTTAAAATTTGATGACCTCAGGGTGTGTAGAAACTATACAGAGAAAATAAACTCAGAAGAGTAGTGATTAACCAGAGTCTAATGAGTGGTATTAAAATCACACAAGAAAGAATATGTTGATACAGGGTATTAGGCAGAAGCCATAGGACGATGAGGTTAAGTGAGTGGAATTAACATTGCTTATCAATCTTGAGCTGAATGTCATCTTTCCTAGTACACATCCCCTCTATTTGCTGAACTTCATAATCATCAAACGGCCTTTGTGATAGAAGGTGTTGTTTCTCTTGACTTTTCTCCTGAAAAGTCATATTCAAGTATTCATCTCATTGATTAGAGAAATGATTAGAATTTGTTGATACTCGAATACCTGAAATAAACATGGTATACATTCCAACCATGTAATTCATAACAAAAAATAATGCAAAATAAGTGTGAGAAACATCTACATGGAATTCTAGCTTACAGAAGCTTTCTATGATGCTATTGTGGGAAATCTCAAATCGAGTTTTCCCCACTACTGGTATAAACCCAATGATAGTGAAATGAAATTGGATTATAAACTTAAGTTACAACTGTTCAGTACAATCTGGTAGCCACTAACCATATGTGTCTATCTAAATTTAAATTTTAATGAATTAAATCTAAATAACAATAGAAAGTACACTTCTTCAGTAACATTACCTACATGCCAAAAGCTCCATAGCCATGTGTCCAGTGCAAGAACCCTTATGTTAATGTGTCCAAAACCCTTATGTTAACCTATGAACTTAGGGGTAAGGTGACTTATCTGTGATGGTTCATTGATTATGGAAAATATATCATTTTGGTGAAGGATATTTGTAATTAGGAAAACATATGAATTTAGAAAAAAAAATGGATAAGGGCAATCTCTACACCTTCTTCTCAGTTTTGTTATGAAACTAAAACTGCTATAAAATATAGTCAATTTTAACAATCAAAATATAAGATGAGGAAGAGGGGAGGGAGAAGGAACAGAAGGAGAAGGGAGAAGTTGTTAAAAGACTTAAGCCCAAGAGAATTTGACCATAAAAATAAAAATTGATAGCAAGAGAATAAATCCATAGTATATAACATTATACTGACATAAATAAAAATGGAACTCTCTTACAATCTAATACCAACTCATAAATGTAGGTAGATGATAGAATGATAAAGATAGCAGTTTGTAAACATAATTCAAATGCTTTATATCAAAAATCATTCATGTATGATAAAACTAGTTGGTGAAAGTATGCTGAGGAATAGGAAGTTTACACAGTATAAGAGGTCTCCCCCACAACATTCTTATGAATTACATGGGAAAAAGTTAATCTTAATATCAGGTGAAGCTAGTGAACACATTTTCACCCAGTACTGCCATTGACCCTCACCACTACTGGGACAGTGAACCTCCTGATTGTATGTACAAATGCAAATATCCAGGCAGAGGTTCTGATTCAGGGCATCTAAATGAAGCTTCGAATCAGCATTTGTTCTGATGTCAATGGTAAAAAGACAACAGACTAACTTCATGACTGAAATGCTTTCTCCTAGTTTCCCTTCAATTTTTGAGCCTTGTTACACCTGTATGATTCTAGACAGTACATGTGGGTACCATTTGCAAAATCCAAATGTGTATCTTCCTGCAATTTGGTGGAAATTTATTTTCTCTAGAAAACATGTATATTTTCAGGATAACTTGCTTATTTGAATTTCCCTGTCAATGGACCATGAAACATTCTTGGTTACCTTGGTAGGGCTCCTTGTCTTGGGAATTCTGGGAATTAATCATTAACTGGAGAAAATCAATGCAGTTCTGGAAGCAGAAATGAAAATGGAAATGACAAAATCAGTCATAAAGTCAGAAGTACATCTGGAATGTAGCATTTCACCTCCCTTCTTAGAATGTGGGTCCTTTAAGTCCAGAAGTCTGGCTAGGGTTGCACAAACCACCAGTGAACAAAACATGCATGTATAAACCATGGAAAACAAGATATTTTTCTGAGAGAAATCCAGCTATGGTGTCCAATATCTGTGGTCTTTGCTCTCCCTAATGCTTGGTTTGTCTCCTTTTCCTGTTACACCTGCTTGCCCAGAAAGTGGTCCTGGACTTAAATTCTTTTAGTTTGCCTTCATTCTTATTCAATGGCCACACTGAATACACTTGGTAGTTTCAAAGATGATTAGTAGCTTTTGTTTGTGTATCATCTAATTCTCCACCCATTAGGTACATGATTCAATCTTCAGTCACACTTGGGTATGGCTGTCCTGCCTCCCTGACCTGGAGACATTCTTGTGCTGACCTCCAGGCAAAGCAGAAAGCAAAGCTGGTTAGCATATCATGTTGATGGTCATGAAGAGCACAGCCTGATTGTGGACAGGAAAAGAGTCAGATTTAACATACACATACTTCACCAGGTACCCAATAGGACCTTCCTTTGTAGAATGTGCCAACTAAGATGTAAAGGGCTTGGAATTGTAACGATTGTTCACCAGTTTAAGATTTGGGGAATACTTTTTAACAGTAAAATCATTTTGAAATAGGATTTTTATTTTGACAGTTTACTGAATGGGAGGGAAATGATAAGGTTTTTATTTGAATGATATTTTTTCAAGATATAACATCATGTCTATTATTGTATCAAACATTGTCAATCTTACTCATTATCAGTTTGCCTTTTTAAAATTTGCTCTTCATTCTAACCAAAATGTAAAAATTCTCCAGTGCAAATCTTAAAGTATTCCATCAACTTTAAAAAATGCACAGAGAGGGACTAAGGAATGAAGCTCAGTGATTCAGTATTTGCCTAGCATATATGGGGCCTTGAATTCAATCCCCAGCACCACTTACAAAATTACATGTACATTTGTATATGCACAATTCAGATGTACACAGCAAATAAATGATCAGAAAGCGAACATTGTCATGTCACCACCACCAGGTTTTACCTTTTCTTTATTTTCTAGGCGTTTTTGTTTCATCCTTATTACAGCATTTTTTTAAAAATCCAGAACACTTTTTGAAAACCTGTAGACACTTTATGCTTGAAACACTGGTCTAAAGAATGGAAATATCACTAGAAAAAACGTGAAAGAAAAAATAAAGAGAAACCTTGATAAAAAGGCAACATCCCAGGAGCATTGATCATTTTCTAAAAAATACAGAAGAGAAAAATCATCAGTTTTCTCCACCAGAAGCTATTTCCTCTGTGGCCAGTACCTGGTGTCTGGTTCATGGCTGAGCAAGGGCACTTCATACATGGGGTTGCAGCCACCATAGCAGGGGATCAGTGGCCCCTTAAATGCCACAGGACTGAGCAAAGGAAGAGGATTACATTCCCTGGCCCCTTACCCTATTGGAATAGGGTCTCTGGGTAAACCAGTTCATAGTCTGTGCTATATTTAATTATGCATTCTAGGAAAAGTTGGCATGATAGGTACAATGTGGCCTATGTTCCTCAGCTGTCAAGAAATGAAACCAGAAATCAATAACAGATGGAAAATCAGGAAACTCATACCAAAGTGGAAATTAACCATAAAACTTCCAGATACAGCTGTCAAGCATCAATGATGGTATCTTGAGGCAACTAGAAGTTGTTTTTTGGTTAATTAAGGTGAAGACATGTTATATCACACTTAGGAGAAGTTGCAAAAGCAGTGCTCATAAACATATAGCTACAGATGTATAAATTTTATTAAAAAATAAAATTAAATCATAAAATGGTGAAAGGGGGAAATTAAACAAAAAGCAAGCATAAGGAAGAAAATCATAAAAACCCAAGTTGAAACAAATGAAATAGAAAAGAAATAAAATTGATGAAAACAAAACGTGTCTATAAGTCACCTTACTGCTTTGAAAATATCATAAAAATCGCCAAACCATTAGCCAGATTGACCAAGAAATACAAAGAGATAACAGTTTCATATGATGATATTTCCTCTCAGTATGTACTAGAAGTGGGCATCTGGATCAGAATGTATATCTGGTGAAGGTGATCCCCCACTCACTGTCTTGACAGGGTCACAGTGAGAAAAAGTTTTGGCAAAGCCGCTCTCCCACTTCCTTGACAGGGTCACAGTGAGGATGAATGCTGGCAAAGCCATGCTCGTTGGTGGGTAACCAAAGCCATGAGACCTTTTTTTATGTAATTGGGACTTTGCATTATCATGCTTATGTTTCTCACAGGAGGTATGAGTATGTTAAATGCCAAACAAATTAAATTTCAGATGGCTAGAACAGAACAGGTAGTTCATGCCTTGGAAGCTGTTCTGCTACCCACCCCTCAGCATATCAAGGACAAAGTAGAAGGCTATTCTTCTATCTTAGTACATTGTAGACAAACCTAATATCAGACAACAATCATCCTCTGAAAAACAAACTCTTTGAGAACTAGTGCACATTGACTGAAAAACAAACACTTTGAGAACTAGTGTACCTTGACTGAGTTACAAATTCTTTGAGAACTAGTGTACCTTGACTGAGAAACAAAGAAACTCTTTGAGAAAGCAGCTCAACCAGTTTTATGAGAATAAATTTAGGAATCAATTAAAATAGCTTTATAAGACACAGTTTTAGAATAATGTTATAAATATTATTTTATTTAGATTTTTAAGTTTAGAAATTCTTAAGTCTTTAGTTGTATAGGTTTCTGATATGCTTTAAGGATGACTCATAAACTTTAAGATATTTTAAATATAAGATTTAAAGGGACTTTTTTAGATGGGAATTTTAGATTAAAAATAAAGTACAAGTGTACTTTAGGGTAATGATTAGTTAGGAGAATTAGAGTCTGGTTAGGTAGTTTGGCATTAGTTAATAAAAAAATAAAATATCTTGGTAAAAATAGTAAATCTTGGGAAAATCTGAAGGAAGTAAATTGGTGACATGTTTTATTTATGATTCTGTACTTTGATGATTGTATGGCTGGGGGTCATATCCTGGAAGAATGTAGATCAGTGTGCTCTCAATCATGGTTAAGAAAATGTCATGTCTTGGAAAAGTTTTAAATTATATAATCAATGACGTATTGTGAATCTATAATGATGAGAAAAATTGTAATAAAAAGGGGACCCAAAAAAAGCAGCTTTAGCTCTCTCCCTCTCTCTCTCTCTGAAGATTGCTCAAACGGAACGACTCCTGTCTCATCATTTCGCCGACACCACTCCTCCTTCAGGACTCCCTGGACCCCGCCGGGGCTGGTCCCCCGCATATATGTATTTTTGTTTATTTTGGTTATCTTCACATTTTTTTCCAGAATAGTGTACATTTCCACCTACAATATATAAGAGAACTGTTTCTCCTAATCTGGCCAGCATTTGTTATTTTTTCATTCATTCTTTCTTTTTTTGATAATGGTCATTCTAACCAGGGTGAGATGATGTCTTATTGTAGTTTTGATTTGCATTTCTATGACACCAAATTATTTTGAATAGTTTTTCATGTATTTTTATGTCATTTGTGTTTTTTCTTTTGAGAAATAACTATTTAGAGTGTTTGCCTATTTTTAAACTGAATTACTTGGAGATTTTGATTGTTAGGTTTTTAAAAATTAGTTATATTATGTATTATTTATAAATGAAATACTCAATAGATATATAAAACCTATTTTATATTAATCTATTTTTATCTATATGATTGGAACATCTGTACATCCATATTTATTCCTATATTATTCTGAAAATCTGAGATGTGAATTAAATCTAGGACTCCATTAATGAATGGATAAAGAAAGTGATATATAATATGTATATAAATATATATATATACATATATATTTATTATATATTATAATATAAATTTATGTATTTATAATATAATAAAATATATATACACACATATACATATGTGCCCAATAGATCATTCATTCATAAAGAAGAATAAAATCTTGTATTTTGTTGCAAAAAGTAGATAGAATTAGAGAACATTCAGCTTATGAACTAAACTAGATACATCAATACAAGTACCACATGTTCTTTCTCATATGTGAAAGGTGAAAAATTTGACCTGAATATATAATAGTGATTATTATAGGTTGGGAAGGTTTATGGCAGAAGGTATATAAAGAAAGTCTGTATTTCATTTGTGTATGCTGTGTATATGTGTTGAGACATCATATGAAACCCCATTTATTTCCATAACACATACATGTTAATTAAAAAATAAAATAAATATTAAGAAAGAAATGAATAAAATTAATAGCATGAGAAATAAAAGGAGAAATTATTACTAACAGTGGAGAAGGATTATGAGAGAATTCTTACAATTTGATTGTTCACATATTTTAATGCACAAAATCCTTAAAGACATAAGCTATAGAAATTGATTGAGAATTAAATATACAACCTGAATAAACTTGAAAAATGTAACATGATTGTGTTAGTAGTAGAAATTATTCATAGTAGATTCTATGAAATAAAGAACTAATATCAATTATTCACAAACACTTCCAAAATTAAAAGAGCATTTCTAAAATGAAATAAATATATTTTAGAATAAAATATATTCTAAAAGGCCAGTATTACCCTAATACTAAAACCAAGCAAAGACAACACAGGAAGAGGTTGTGTAATACACCAAATCCATAAAATAAAAAGTCAACATAAGAGGATTATTTCAATTGATGCAGAAAAAAAACATTTGATAAAAACCAAATCCAACCCTTCCCCTGGAAAAATAATCCTCAAAACCATTCTTTCGTGATAAAACACTCAGCACATTGGACTAAGATAAAATTTTGTAAACCTGATAAAAGATATTTATGAAAACTTATAGCTTAATAATTTAATATTTTCACCCCAAATCAAGAACGTGACAAGAATCCCTCTCTCATCACTTCTCTGGGAGTACTGTAAGTAATAACAAGTTCACCAGCATTTCATGATGTACAATCAGTAAACTAAAATAAACTGTATTTCTATACACTGTAACAAACAACCCAAAAGAAAAACTAAGAATTGAAAAAATAATTTTTATAATGTCATTAAAAAGAATAAAATACTTAGGAATCAATTTAACAAAAGTGCAAAACAAGCACACTAATAACTACAAAATACTCTTGAAATACAAGAAAGAGGATCTACATGACTAGAAAAAAACATCTCAGGTTTTTGGATCAGAAAACTTAATATTGTCCAAATGGCAATAGTATTGAAATTGATTTGCAGATCCTAATGAATTTGAAACAGAATCTTAGCTGGCTTCTTTGAGGAATTGGCAAGTTTATTTAAAATTCACATAGAATTCAAAGGGACACAGAATAGCTAAAATGATGTTGAAAGATGAGATTAAAGTTGTAGGACTCACATTTCTTGATTTCAAAACCTACTCCAAAGCAAAAATAAAATGTGGTCCTGGAAGATGGGTAAACATATATATAAATGGAATAGGATTTAGAGTCCAGAAATTAACCCACATGTCTATGGCTCATGGAAGTTTGAGAAAGATGCCATGGCCATTGAATGTGGCAGACACTCTTCAAAAAATGGTGCTGGGACAACTACATAGACATATGCAAAAGAATAACATGTTGTCCTCACCTGTCCCTGAATGTAAACTTAAATTAAAATGGTTGGGCAACCTTAATATCAGAGCTAAACTACAATTTTTAGTAGTAGACCATAAAAAGTGTCTAAGTCCATATGGTCTCAATCGATTCTTAGATTTGATACTTAGACAAATAATAAAAGGAAATGACATAAATCACACATCATTTGAATGTAAGTTTCCAAAACCTGTTGAGTTTTTAACGTTTATATAAATGGCATCAAATTTCATGCATCTACTGTAAATTGCTCTCTTTTGAGATCACTACAGCTTTGAGATTAATACATTTAAGATTTAAAAATTCTGCTCATTCATTCATGACAGGAATAAACTGCAAAAAAACTAAAAACTTTGTGCTTCAAAGGACACTATAAAAAAAGTAAAAAGATATCTATAGAACAGGACAAACATGTTACAAATCATAATCTGGTAAGAGACTGTGTAAAGAATATATGAAGAAGTATTTTTTTCAATTGAATTATTTAAAAATTATTTTTTATTTTATTTTTAATTTGTTACAATTATTCATACATGACAGTAGAATGCATTTTGACACATTGTACACAAATGAAGCACACGATTTTTTTTTCCTCTGGTACATGGTACTGACTCACACCAGTAAAATTCTTAAGCCTCAAAACAAAAAACAAATGCTTCAGGTAATTGTGGGCAAAAGATATTGATAGACATTCTTTAAAATAGTGAATCTGACTTATCTTTTATATGTATAGATGAATACATCATAGTAAATCTCCACATCATATACCTCCACAAGCCTGGCATCCTAATTAGAATAAGGTATACTTTATGCTTTTATAAATACGTCATTCATATCTAATAAGAACAAATAAAAAAGTGATTAACATTGCTTGTTATCAGAAAACAAAAGGAAAATGCATATCAAAACCACAAAAGATGCCATCTCAAATCCACTATAATGTCTAAAATAAGAGATGGAAACAGGAAGTTTTAGAAAATAAGTGAAGTAATTGAAACACTCATACATTTTTGGTAACATTATTAAATGGTACAGCTATTATAAAAAACACTGACAGAAGTACTTTGTAAGGCAGCAATTTCACTCCTGAGTATACACTCAGATGAAATTGAAAATTAGAGTTCACAAACAAGTTTCATACTAATGTTCATAACATCATCATTCACAATCGCCAAAAGGTGTAAATAATACATATGTCCATCAACTGATGAAAGGATAACTAAATTGTGCTATGTCTATACAATGTAATATTATTTGGCCATAAACATGAAGTATTGATATATATTTCACTTGAAAACAAAATACTAAGTGATACATTTTGAATCACAAAATACCACATATTACATGTCTCCATTTTTTATAATGTATACATTATATGCAAAGCTACAGAAACAGAAAATAGAGTGATTTTGTTTCAGGTAAGTAATTTTGGAAGCTGACAGTTAAAAGATAATGAGTTTTCTGAGTTTTGACAATGGTGAGGGCTGCATGTATCATTTAACATGCTAAAAATATGAAATTTTAAATTTTAAGGAATCATATAGTATGTAAAAAATATCTTAATGAAGTTGTTATTTTAAAAGTAAAAAGAAATGGTAGTCCACATACTAATTATAAGAAAAAATGGATGGAAGACATCTGAACCAAAGATGCTCTTGGCTTTTTTTTACAAATGGATTGTTGAGAGAATTGACATTAACTCAAAAGGATGTGCTAATGATCACATCCATGCTGTAGCTCCCGAATATTCTGAGTAGAGAAAGAAATGTAAACTTTTAATCTGTATTGCTTTACTCTCCTTCTACACATGCTGGAAGAAGTGATATGAGCACATTCACACACTGTCAAATATAACTGTTGATTCAATGACTAGTTCATGCTCCTATCAAATGCCATGAGGCATCTGCCCCTGTGCCAAAGGAGTTAGGGACACTAGGGTGCACTCAGTGAGCTCAAAGGGTTCAGTAACAGAGAGACAGACACCCATAATCAGACAAATTACATCAGTGAGTGGAGTGTAGATGATAAAAAATGATTAAGTATGGAGCTTCAGCAGGACCAGGGTGTTATAATTGACTCCTGCTAGGGGATCCAAGATAGGTGACCTTGACCTAGGTCCTGCCTAAGCACAGTCTGTGCCCAGAGCTGATTCCTCTCTAGCACATCACATAAAAGCAACACACTGTTCTTAGAGGCAGAAACATTGTCCCCCCTTCTCTACAGCTCCTGAGAGGTCCTGCACTCCAGGACCCAAGGTGGCCCCAATGGCAGAATCTCGCAAAAGGGAATGAGTAAGAATATCCTTACTTAAAACATTGAAAATCTCCTCAAAATGTACTTGGATGAGCTTACAACTTGGTGAACATATTCTTTCAGATTTCTCAAGACAGTATCAGAGGTTGTGCATGGGTCAAAATTACCCATTTTATACAACAAATGACATGGTAGTTGTAATCCGTATCCTTTCGGGACCTTATCTCTGTTGAGATTGGAAGAAGAAGTTGTAGGAATATTTCATATTTTGCATTTTGCTGATAATATCAGTGCAACCATGAAGAGATTTGTTGTTGCATAACCTGCATTGTATCTTTCTATTCCTCCTCAATAGGTATCAGAAACTTCCCCCCAACCAACATTCCCTAGGCTCTACCCTCAACTTCTGAGTGATCACATTCTTTATTGTAAGACATGTGTTTTGACTTACAGAATATCCACATTGATGATGAAGCAGATAAACTAATTCTGTTTTCTATACACAGATGTCCCAGCTATCCTGCCTTCTCCTGGGAGCCTCTCTTTCTTGGTTGGCGCATTGTGGTTGTGACACCACACACTTGCTTTTGTCTGGTCAGGGAGTAGCTCAACAGTGGTAATTTCAGTTCCCTGGCAGGCTGCTGGAAGGTCTTAAAACAGCTCAGAACCCCAGAGCTGTTTGCTACTTACTCTTTCACAGTGACAGGGTCACCTTTCTTCACTTCCTGGCTCAGGTACTTCACCAATGCGTCTTCATATTGGTTAATGATGGCGATCATCTAAGCACAAACGCAACTCCACCCACAGTTAGAGGAGAATCGGGTCCCCGAGGCTCTGGTTTTCCCGGGATTATATAGTAATAAATATTTATAATGAATCAAATAATATCTCTTCTAAGATATAAAGACAAATGTCATTTGAAATTTTTTATTAGTTCTTTTTATTTATCTATAACAATAAGTTTTATTTTGACATAATTATAAAATCATGGAAAATAATTTTGCACTTCTCTAGTTACTTTACATGTTGAACATTTTTTCATATATTCATTGATCATTTGTATTTCTTTTTTTGAGAAGGGTCTGCTCAGTTCTTTTGCCCATTTATTGATTTGGTTATTTGATTTTTTTGGTGTTAAGCCCATTGAGTTCTTTGTATATTGTGAATATTAACACCATAAATGAAGCCCAGGGGGCAAAGATTTTATCCACTTCTGAAAGTTCTCTCTTCATGCTCTCAATTGTTTCTTCTGATGTGAAATAATATTAGATTAGAGAAAAATAGACAACAATTAAATTATTGTTGTCTATTAAATTAAATTATTAAGTTCTTACGAGTGCTTAAGATGCAAGAGACAGTATCAGTGGGGACTCAGCCCTGTGTGCTCTTTCCAATCAACAACATGGCCTTTATGGGCCACACCAGTTAGGCAGAATAATTTGGTCAGCTCTGCAGTTTTGAGGACTTAATGAGAGAAGATGAAGAGGGAGGAAGAGGCAAAGCCTTCTCTCACTTGTTTATAGCACACAAGAACTACAATAATACCTCTGGAGCTGCTTTCACCAACCATTATTAAGAAAATGGCTGCTGAAATTAGCTGACTTCACCCTAGAAGATTATGAAGTACACAAGGTCATGGGAACACAGTGGTTTAAAATATACTGGAAGTCCATTTTTCAAAGTCAGTAGAATCAGGTAGGCAGAGAAATCCCTGTGTACACTACTATTGAAAACTCCTAATTGACAGGAAAAAACAAATGAAATCCCCAAGACTTTACACTTGCAGAGAAAGTTAAAATAAAAGAAAGCAGAGGTCAAATCATTTCCCAATCTGTTCATCTCTGTCTCTTCTTTTCTTTCAAATGTACATAATAACCCCCAAATGTATATAAAGGTCACTTTTACTAAAGTGACAATCTTGAAACGAGATTAAGCCATGCATTGTGCACATTTTAGGAATGTCTGACTTAATGCCTCCTATGCAGTGTTAAAGGCTCCTAATAAAGAAAAAAAATTGAAAAGGGGGTAGAGGCTGGGCACTGGAGAGAAGGTGAGTCCAAGAGTGTTTGTGTCATCGGAGACTGAGAAAAGTCAGAAGTATGACATTCTTGGCCATGAACCTTGACACCTTGTGAAATATGGGACTCTTGGCAGGAGGAGGAGCCTCTAAAAGCTTCATGATAATTAATTCCCAGTAATAGCTCTGGGCTGGCAGTGTCCTCTTGCCCTGGAGTGCCTCATCCAACAAGTCGACCAAAGGGAAGTTTCAAAAATAATCACCCCCACATTTTCCCATATTTTCATTACATTGGGGGTCATTTTGCCAAAAACCCTGGGAGGAGAAACAAGAAAATTTATATTGTTATTTTGAAAATATTGATCCCTGCTTCTAATTGAGGAACAAATGCTCTGGCAGAATGCCAATCTTTAACATCTATATGGAATTCTCAGGTAGTCATTAGGTCTCAGAATTGTAGAAATAGAATCTAATTAAGTAGCCTCAGGGGCTGGGTATGTGGCTCTAGCAGTAATGTGCTCACCTGGCATGCATGGGGCACTGGGTTTGATCCTCAGCACCACATAAAAATAAAATAAAAAGATGTTGTGTCCACCAAAAAATAAAAAATAAAAAAATAAATATTAAAAAATTCTCTCTCTCTCTCTCTCTCTCTCTCTCTCTCTCTCTCTCTCTCTCTCTCTCTCTTCTTTCTCTCTCTCTTTAAAAAAAAGAAGCCTCAGACTTTGGGAAAGATAATCTAAGCAGAAAGCAGCATATCCTCTTACCATCTGGATTAGAGCTCATGGATTTCTATTTAGTATTCAGTCCCTGAGGTAAATACCTAACCAGGTTAATCACAAATGCAAGCCACAAATTCACATTTCTTTTGGAACACTCCATTCAATTGACTTAAATTTTAATAATTTTTTAAATCATCCAATTACTGTTTATTTTACATCACTAAATTTGACCTTGTGGAAAAACAATACTCACCTTGTGGTTAATTATGTGAAGTCCATAGATAAGAGCTGTCTTATCTCTTTTGTATTTTCTCCCTTCTAAGACTTACAGACAGGGTGTTATCTTTGAAGGATAATTTAAAAATGCAGAATGCTTTTGTTTTGTCTCTCAAATCCTCTATATGTACCTTTAGTAGTAAAACTTGGGCAGTGCCATGGAAATGACCATAGATTTATACATTAAGAAATTATCTATGTGCAAATTATCAAACTATGAATACTTGCATTGTTCAAGAAATTGTAGTTTAAAATGTATCCATGATCACTTTTTTAAATAAAGCTACTCATGAGATCGAGTTATGAATAGGAATGTTTGAATGTGCTTGACATCTTCTCTTTCACAGATTTTTGCTCAAATGTGCAAAGGCAAATTAAACATCTCTTTATGATATGTACAAGTCTGAACAACATCATGAGCATCAAATGCAGGTGAATTAGGGATCTGAGTATTTCCACTGAGGCTCTTGAAGAGTTGACAACAGAGCCCCAACGAAAACCTGGCCATGCTCAGGGTGGAGCTTGCATACTGTTTCAAAAAGGATGAGAGTCGGGAACTTTCTACCAAAGAAGTGCATTTTTATCAATGACATTAAACTGGCATTTTCTTTGCCAAAGAATAGGAAGAAACTCAACCATACTCACCTTACAAAAGCATTCCAACAAAATGCAGAGGTGTTGGCACAGGAATTCCCAGCTTCTCACATAGCACATGTGGATAGGTTCTATATCTATAAAATGAGAGAGAAAGCCAGGACACCATGATTGTCATTCTATAAATAAGGGCCTGACAAGTCTATGACTCAGAAACTGGACCAAACAATGAGGGAGGTAACATGTAGGTGATATATAACAACAAAAATTCCAACAGCACATTCGCTCCTTCCCAACTTCATTTAGAGAGACCCCAGTCACACCAAAGGCACAATGATGAGCTAAGATAAGTTGAGACTTCATGCCCCAATTCTTGGGTTCATACTCGATACACATTCCCAGACTTGAGTGCTCCTGCAAGGTCCAGCCTGGCATTCTGCCAGAGCATTTCATTTGCATGTCTCTTTGGTATGTTGACCCTTTCCTTAATGTAGTATTTTCAGTCTAAAAAGGGTATGTGTGATATTTTTTTCTTTTCTTTGTTTTTTTTTCATTTTTTTATTAGTTGTTCAAAACATTACAAAGTTCTTGACATATCATATTTCATACATTTCATTCAAGCAGATTATGAACTCCCATTTTTACCCTAGATACATATTGCAGATTCACATCAGTTACACATCCACTTTTTTACCTACTGCCATACTAGTGTATGTTGTATTCTGCTGACTTTACTATCCTCTACCATTTCTCCTCCCCTCTCCTTCCCTCCCCTCCCCTCCCCTCCCTTTCCTTCTTCTCTCCCTACCCCATCTACTGTAATTCATTTCTCTCTCTTGTTTTTTCCACTTTCCCCCCTCACTTCCTCTGATATCTAATTTTGTATAACAATGAGGGTCTCCTTCCTTTACCATGCAATTTCCCTTCTCTCTCTCTTTCCCTCCCGACACTCATGTCTGTTTAGTGGTGATCTTCTTCTCATGCTCTTCCTCTCTATTCTGCTCTTGGTTGCTCTTCTTATATCAAAAAAGACATTTGGCATTTATTTTTAAGGGATTGGCTAGCTTCTCTTAGCATAATCTGCTCTAGTACCATCCATTTCCCTGCAAATTTTATGATTTTGTCATTTTTTAGTGCAGATTAATACTCCGTTGTGTATAAATGCCACATATTTTTATCCATTAATCTATTGAAGGGCATCTAGGTTGGTTCCACAGTCTAGCTATTGTGAATTGTGCTGCTATGAACATTGTAGTAGCAGTGTCCCTATAGTATGCTCTTTTAAGGTCTTTAGGGAACAGTCCAAGAAAGGGAATAGCTGGGTCAAATGGTGGTTCCATTCTCAGCTTTCCAAGGAATCTCCATACTGCTTTCCAAATTGGCCGCACAAATTTGTAGTCCCACCAGCAATGTACAATGTACTCTTTTTCCCACATCCTCACCAGCACTTGTTGTTGTTTGACTTCATAATGGCTGCCAATCTTACTGGAGTGAGATGGTATCTTAGGGTGGTTTTGATTTGCATTTCTCTGACGCTAGAGATGGTGAGCATGTTTTCATGTACTTGTTGATAGATTGTATGGCCTCTTCTGAGACGTGTCTGTTCAGGTCCTTGGCCCATTTGTTGATTGGGTTATTTGTTATCTTATTGTTCAATTTTTTTTATTATTGTTTAATTTTTGAGTTCTTTGTATACTCTGGATATTAGGGCTCTATCTGAAGTGTGAGGAGTAAAAATTTGTTCCCAGGATGTAGGTTTCCTATTTACCTCTCTTATTGTTTCTTTTGCTGAGAAAAAACTTTTTAGTTTAAGTAAGTCCCATTTGTTGATTCTTTTATTAACTCTTCTGCTATGGGTGTCCTATTAAGGAATTTGGAGCCTGACCCCACAATATGTAGATCGGAGCCAACTTTTTCTTTTATCAGACACAGAGTCTCTGATTTGATATCAAACTTCCTGATACATTTTGAGTTAACTTTTGTGCATCATGAGAGAAGGGGATTCAGTTTCATTTTGTTGCATATGGATTTCCAGTTTTCCAAGCACCATTTGTTAAGATGCTCTTCTTCCTCCACTGCATGCCTTTAGCCCCTTTATTAAATATAAGATAGTTGTAACTTTGTGGATTAGTCTCTGTGTCCTCTATTCTGTACCATTGGTCCACCCACCTGTTTTGGTACCACTACCATGCTGTTTTTGTTACTATTGCTCTGTAGCATAGTTTGAAATTCGGTATTGCTGTGCAGCCTGATTCACACTTCCTGCTTAGAGTTGCTTTTGATATTCTGGGTCTTTTATTTTTCCATATGAATTTCATGATTGCTTTATCTATTTCTACAAGAAATGCCACTGGGATTTTGATTGGGATTGCATTAAACCTATAGTGAACTTTTGGTAATATTGCAATTTTGATGATGTTATTTCTGCCTATCTATCAACAGGGTATATTTTTCCATATTCTAAGATCTTCTTCTATTTCTCTCTTTAGGGTTCTGGAATTTTCATTGTTTAAGTCTTTCACTTCTTTTGTTAGGTTGATTCCAAGTATTTTATTGTTTTCAAGGATATTGTGAATGGGATGTTTTTTTTTCATTTCTGTTTCACAAGTTTTGTCGATGATATATGTTGAGAGCCACAGCCAAAGGGGCCCCAGAAAACTTCCAGCTGCCAGCAAACTTCCAGCTGCCAGCTGATGATTGGCTCACAGCGGCCCCAGCAACATCTAGCTGATTGGCTCCTCTGCGGTGATGTTCATAGGGCTGTTTCCCTGCCCTTCAGACTGCCAGCTGATGATTGGCTCACAGCGGCCCCAGAAACATCTAGCTGATTGGCTCCTCTGCAGAGCTGCCCACTGGGGGACTTCTTTGGCTCCGCCCACGCAACCCAGCCAATCGGCCTCAAGAGCAGGAGGATTGTGGGAGGTGGAGAGGCTGGTGTGGGGGTGAGAGGCTTGTGGGAAGCCGGTGGTGGCAGTTGGGCTCTGAGGGTTTTTTCCAAAGGAGCTGTTTTGTTTGGCATTTGTAGTTCTAAAAATAAAGTTAGTTTCTTTTGACAAGTGGCTCCTGAATTGTGCCCAGCCAGACTGCGGCAGATATATAGAAATGCCTTTGATTTATGCGTGTTGATTTAATATCCTGCCACTTTGCTGAATTCATTTATTAGTTCTAGTAGTTTCTTTGTAGACCCTTTTGGGTCTTCTAGGTATAGAATCATGTCATCTTAAAATAGTGATAATTTAAGTTCTTCTTTTCCTATTTTTATGCCTTTCATTTCTTTCATCTGTCTAATTGCTCTGGCCAGTGTTTCGAGAACTATATTGAATAGAAGTGATGACAGAGGGCATCCCTGTCTTGTTCCAGATTTTAGAGGGCATGCCTTCAATTTTTCTCCATTCAGAATGATGCTATCCTGAGGCTTAGCATAGATAGCTTTTACAATGTTGAGGTAAGTTCCTGTTATCCCTAGTTTTTCTAATGTTTTGAACATAAAGGGATGCTGTACTTTGTTGAATGTTTTTTCTGCATCTATTGAGATGATCATATGGTCTTATCTTTGAGTCTATTGATGTGGTGAATAACATTTACTGATTTCCGTATATTGAATCATCCTTGCCTCCAAGGGATGAATCCTAGTTGATCATGGTGCACAATTTTTTTGATGTGTTTTTGTATCCAATTCACCAGAATTTTATTGAGGATTTTTGCATCTAGGTTCATTAGAGATATTGATCTGTAGTTTTCTTTCTTTGAGGCATCTTTGTCTGGTTTAGGAATCAGGGTGATGTTGGCCTCATAGAATGAATTAGGAAGAGCTCCCTCTTTTTTTATTTCCTGAAATAACTTGAAAAGTATTGGTATAAATTCTTCTTTAAAGGTTTGTAAAACTCCACTGTATACCCATCCAGTCCTGGCTTTTCTTAGTTGGTAGTCTTTTGATAGCTTCTTCAATTTCATCCATTGATATTGGTCTGTTCAAATTGTGTGTATCCTCCTGACTCAGTCTGGGCAAATCATATGACTTAAGAAATTTATCGATGTCTTCACTATCTTCTTTTTTATTGAAATATAGGTTTTCAAAATGATTTCTAATTGTCTTCTATATTTCTGTAGCATCTGTTGTGATATTGCCTTTTTCATGCCGTATGTTAGTAATTTGAGTTCTCTCTCTTCTTCTCTTCGTTAGCATGGCTAAGGGTCTGTCGATCTTATTTATTTTTTTGAAGAACCAACTTTTAGTTTTGTCAGTTTTTTCAATAGTTTCTTTTGTTTCAATTTCTTTGTTTTCTGCTCTGATTTTAATTATTTCTTGCCTTCTGCTAAATTTGCTGTTGTTTTGCTCTTCGTTTTCTAGGGCTTTGAGATGAAGTGTGAGCTCATTTATTTGTTGGTTTTTTCTTTTTTTGAGGAATGACCTCCAGGTGATGAATTTCCCTCTTAAAACTGCTTTCATTGTGTCCCATAGATTCCAATATGTTGTGTCTATATTTTCATTTATTTCTAAGAATTTTTTTATGTTCTCCTTTATGTCTTCTGTAACTCATTGATCATTCAGTAACATATTGTTCATTTTCCATGTGATGTAGAATTTTTCCTTCCTTCTTTTATCATTGATTTCCAGTTTTATTCCATTATGATCAGATAAAATGCATGGTATTATCTCTACCCCTTTATATTTACGGAGGGTTGCCCTATGGTATAATATATGGTCTATTTTTGAGAAGGATCTATGTGCTGCTGAGAAAAAAGTATATTCACTTGATGATGGTTGATATATTCTATATATGTCAGTTAAGTCTAGGTTTTTGATTGTGATATTGAGTTCTATAGTTTCTTTATTCAACTTTTGTTTGGAAGATCTGTCCAATGGTGAGAGAGGTGTGTTGTTGTCACCCATAATTTTCGTGTTGTGATCTATTTGATTCTTGAACTTGAGGAAAGTTGTTTTATGAACATCGCAGCACCTTTATTTGGTGCATAAATATTGATAATTGTTATGTCTTGTTGGTGAATGGTTCCTTTTAACAGTATATAATCTCCTTCCTTATCCCTTTGATTAACTTAGTCTTGAAGTCGATTTTATTCGATATAAGGATGGCCACCTCTGCTGGCTTACAAGCACCGTGTGTGTGGTATATTTTTTCCCATCCTTTCACCTTCAGCCTGTGTATGTCTTTTCCAATTAGATTTGTCTCCTGGAGGCAGCATATTGTTGGATTTGTTTTTTTAATCCATGATACCAGCCTATGAGGCTCTATTGGAGAGTTTAAGCCATTAACATTTAGAGTTACTATTGATATATGCTTTGTACTTCCATCCATGTTTGATTATTTATCTTTTTTTAAAAATTTAGTTTGTTTCTCCATGATTAGCTTTCCCCCCACCCTCTGTCTTTACTGAGGTCCTTCCCACTGTTGGTTTTGTTTATTGTTTTTCATTTCTTTCTCATGTAGTGTTTTGCTCAAGATGCTTTGCAGTGCTCGTTTTCTGGCTGCAAATTCTTTTAACTTTTGTTTATCATGAAAGATCTTTATTTTATTGTCATACCTGAAGCTTAATATTGCTTGATACAGAATTCTTGGTTGGCATCCATTGGCTTTTAGTGTTTGAAATAAGTTGTTCCAGGATCTTCTTGCTTTCAGCGTCTGTGATGAAAAATGCGTTGTTAACCTTATTGGTCTAACCCTGAATGTAATCTGCCTCCTTTCTCTTGTAGCTTTTAATATTTTCTCTTTGTTCTGTATATTGGATATCTTCATAACAATGTGTCTTGGCGTTGGTCTACTCTGATTTTGTATGTTCGGTGTCCTGTATGCATCAACAATTTGTATATTCGTTTTCTTTATTATTTCTGGAAAGTTTTCTATAATTATTTCATTCAGCGAGTTTCTCACTCCCTTGGTTTGAACCTCTATACCTTCCTCTATCCTGATGACTCTTAAGTTTGTTATTTTATGTTATCCCATATCTCTTGGATGTTTTTCTCGTGATTTTTTTACCGGCCTTTCTGAGTTGGCTAGTCTCTTTTCAAGATGATACATTTTTTCTTCATTATCTGATGTTCTGCTTTCTATTTGCTCCACTCTGTTAGTGATACTCTCATTTGAGTTTTTATTTTGGTTTATAGTTTCCTTCATTTCTAGAATTATTGTTTTATTTTTTTCTAATCTCTATCTCCTGATAAAGATGCTTATTTCTTTTTTATCTGTTTATGTAATTCATTTTCAATGTGTTCTTTCACTGTTTGAATTTGCTGTCTCATATCCTCTTTCAGATTCCATTCCATCTGTCTAAGGTATTATTTGATTTCTTTATTTGTCCATTTTTCTGATGCCTCTAGGTCCTCCTGAATATTTAGGCTATCCTGCATTGTGTGTACTCCTTTTCTTTTTTCTTTTTCATGCTGCTCATGTTACTTCTTGTTCTGTTTGACTGCTGAGTTACTGTTTACTCCTATAAATTTATTTGATGCTTGGGAGGAAATGTATTAGAAGGGAAGGAAAGAAGTCACTAAAGAGAATGAGAGTAAGCAGGTAGAATTCAAGGAAGGGTGAATAAGGAAGTTGAAAAGAAATGAAAAGACAAAAGAAAAAAATAGAAAAGAAAATAAGAAAAAAATTTAAAAAGATAATTTAAAATTTTAAAAAAATTAAAAAAATGAAAATGAAAAATAAACTCAAATAAAAAAATTTTAATAAATGCAATCTTATATTTTTATTAACTTCTCTTTTAGTAGGTGGAGCTGTGCCCACCACGCCAAGTTTTTCCTCTCAATAGGCGGGAACCAATCACTGTGCAGAACCTCTTCTTCCCAGACTGGGCAGGTCTCCAATCCTGAGTGCCAAGGGCCTTCTCTTGTGTCTAGTCACTTCCCCACTTTTCCTCAAGCGAGGCCCCACTCACCGGTGACGCTTACCACAATACTGGCTGCACGCCAGGTCTGCTGTTCCCAGGAGTCCTATTTTCTTGAAAGACTGGGCACACTCTTTCTATTTGCCATTCCCTCAGACCCTAAGTTTGTGGAGCTTGGGGCTGAGAACCCTCAGAAAATTTTACTTGCCCTCCAGTAGCCATGCCCCCCTGGTAGCTGGTGCAAGAGCCCTCAGTTGTCAGCACTGGTGGGAACAGTAGCCAAGGGTTTCGCGCCTCGGGTCCCTCGCCACTCCTGATTCCCTTGGTCTGACGATTGTGCTCACAGGAGAGCTGGGAGGGGCCCTTAAGGTTTCCCTGCTGTGTGGAGAAGAAGGGCTAGGGGGTTACACACCTGTCGCCGACAGTTTCAATGAAGTGATCTCTTCCGCAGCATTCCGGTGATGTCAGTTCTCTGCCATGGTGGTATCCCATGCAAATGGCTACAGTTTGTTTTCTTTGCCAGGTGACCAATGCAAGTGTGGGTCTTGACTTGCTCTCGCAAGCCCTGTCTCAATCCTGTGGCCACTGCCTATGAAGGCTCGGTTGGTGTTAACCTCCACAGGTTCCAAAGGGCCGACCAGTTATTTCAGCGAGATCGTTTAGTGCTGAGTCACAGTTGTTTGCCTGGGAGATGCAGGCGAACGGAAGCTTGAATTCCATAGGACAATATTTTAAAATAACAGTTGTTGTTTAGCCATAAATGTACAAACCTTAATTTCTCTAAGATTACTTGTTCTAGAGGATTAAACCTTAATAGACATAATGTAATTAATATTTTTAGAAGTTTTTATCAATTTAACATATAAATAGATCAGTACATTATTATTTGTCATTAGGGAACAACCTTGAATAGTTTTGACTATTTGTGTTACATATGTAACCAACTTAGTTACATATAAACTTTTTAATATTTTTCTTTAATTTATAGACCTTTATATTACTTAATTAGACCCTTTTGTTTACTTAAATGTATTATAATTATACTTTACCACATAAAGACTTTTTACCTGGAAATGTTTTTTATTAAATATATTATTATATTTAGAACTTTTTAATAATTTTTAGCCCATTGATTTTTTTTGTTTGTAACTTGAAATAACCCTTATAAATTTTTGAATTTAGATAAATTAATTACTTTTAATAAGATGAAATACTTGTTACTTACAGTACTATAATTGAAATACAGTTGAAACATCTTGATTCTTTGAATGCAGAATTATACCTATTGGGACATTGTAACTCATAGTTACCTTGTTTTTATAATAACACAAAATAGTTTCAAATTTCTTTTTTACTTTACCAATTTATGAAAACACCAACATTGCTTAAATATTTTACCTTATGGAATTTAAGGAGTTAAGAGTACTTGATATTATATTTAACAGTTAGCATTCTAACTTTGTACCAATTAGATGTCTCTAACAAACACATCCATGATTAATTTTATATACGTTTAGATGAAATTTACATATCTTTTTTTTAAAAAACAAGGTATCTGACAAGTGCATTGAATAGTATTAGTAATTAATTTTCATTTTTTTCTCTGTCGAATAAAAATCCTAGAGACAATGGATATCAGACACTTTATAGACATTTACATTTTAACAGCTGTTTAACCATCTAAAAACAAAAATGTGCATTAGTAACTTTGAAGACATTTGTACATTTATTTATTTTTTCCAATTTAAATTGAACCTTTTAAATTATATAAACCAAAAGTATTTGGATTCATTTTTTAAAAATTTTAATTTATGAGCTCATATGTCAAGTTTTTGTACCAAGTATATGTAGACATGGAAATACATGTAGACAGACAGTACACCAGTGCACCTACACAAAACAAAAACAAAAACTTTGTAGCTTATTTTTAATAAACCTATTAGATTGAGAGTTAACTCTTGTAAATTGGTCTTAGAATAAAGCAGAGTTTAATCAGAAAAACATTAACCTAAGCATATTTGATCAAAATTATGAATTTAACAAATACAGAATTTTAAAAGTTTTCTAACCTTTTCCTGAGGTGGTTCTGTTCATGAAAACTGAAAAGAGTTGAAGGAACATAGACCAATGAAGGGGGCTTATTTTTTTTTTTTTTGGAGGACCTTCCCAAAGATGCATCTCCATTGATCTCCTTGGGAGAGTCCCCCAGGTTTGGGTCTCATTTTAAACTGATTTTTTTGGTTTCTTGGATAGTGGCCACCAACTTTTAGCCTGACATTGAAAAATATTTAGACAATTTTTTAAGAGTTGGAAGTTATTCATGCTTGCAAATACTGAGAGACAAAAGCCAAATTTCTAGACAAAATAATGATTTTTATTACATAATTTAGGAATAATAGTTTTATAAAGCACTTTAGTTTTAATCTGTCCTCTATAAGAACTGACATGATTTACTCAGTTGGCCACCTGGCCTAGTTCCTAAATGAAGACAATCTCTAATTTTTTTTTTACCTTAGCTTTTACTTTTGACAATTCTTTTAGTCCTGTTGGCAGCATTTTACATTTTAATACAAGCTGTAGTGAGCACAGATAAATCATTTTAATCATTTTATTCCCATTAGAAACCACCTGAGGTAGATATTAACACAGGACACAAAGGGAGCAAACAAAAACCAACCAACAGATAAAGTCCTAAAAAATGTTAAGAACACAAGTTAAAGGGGTCCAGGTAGAGATCTCTGTAGTGCTTCCTTGTCTCTGATATCGGTGGAGCGAAGGAGTCCTGTTGAAAGAAGAGCGGTTACGAGAACAAGAAAAGGGCCCATGCACAACACTCAGATAGACAAACAGGACAAACTGCCAGTGAACAGACACGGGACAAATGACAAACAGCAAGAAGACGCTGGAGAAATGACGAACAGCCAAACAGACACAGGACAGCAACAATAGCTGAGGTCACCCAGAGAGACCTCTAATGGGGCAGAGACCATGCAAACAGAACAAATGGCCAGTGAACTGACAATGGACAAATGACCAACAGCAGAAGACACTGGAGAAATGACAAACAGCAGAACAGACACAGGACAAGCAACAATCTCTGAGGTCACACAGGGAGACCTCTAATGGGGCAGAGACCATGTTTCACCCTGCCCCCAGACAGATGAGGCCCTGCAGGGAGGCCTCCAGTGGGACAGAGACTATGTCTCCTCCTGCCCCCAGACAGATGAGACCTCCCAGGGAGACCTCCAGTGGGCCCCAGATACAGACAGATTAGGTCACACAGGAAGACCTCCAGGGAGACAGTGATAACATCTCGTCCTGTCCCAGGGAAGGTGTAAGCAGCTGCATCCAATATGACCTTTTCCCTCAGAGAAGAGTGGACTCACCAGAACTTACAGCCAGCAGGAGGCTTTTCAGAGCATCCTAGGATGGATTGGAGTGAGGCTGTGGAGTGTCTCTCAGGAGCTCCCCTCTACTCTGCTGCTGAGGTCTAATGGCCCATCGTTGGATGCAAATTAACCGTGACGGTCAGGAAGAAATAAATCCAGGGCGAACCCCCAAATGTTATACTTAAAGCTTCATCCCAGGGTTTCATAAACTGACTTCCAGACCACTCACATATAATTGAATCAAGCCTTTATTGAGGCACACTAGTGGTGGCTGACCAGAACATAAAGCTGTTCCCCTAATCAGCCCCAAACAATTGCAAGGGCACTCCTTATAAGTCTGAAAACTGCAAAAGGGATGTTCAGGGAGTATAGCCAATGCAAGCAAGCCAGGTTACAGAAGCAGGATAGTGCAGTCACGCAGAGGGAAGCCTAACCAATCACAGTTAGCCCAGTCACCCCAGTTACAGAAACAGAGCCCTGTTACCCTAGTTACAGAAACAATACCCCATTAGGTGGTTCCATGTTCTTAAAAGTTTCTATAGCAAAAGGAAAAGAACATCTTGCCCCAGTCATGACTCTTCTACTTGGCATGGTTGTTTTACAAGATGAAGTCGTAAATCAAAATGGAGTCACATTTGCTCCTATTATCACATTCCCCACTGGTTTTAGTAGGTTTTATGTCAATCTTGCACATCATTTGGCTTAAGTCCAGGTGTTTTCTTTCTACTATCACACACTAAACATTTTTTTTAAATAAATAGAACTTGTTTAACAAACTTTTGCAACTGTAGAGACCTCCACATTTATGTAGACAAAATCTCTTTTTCTTTGGACTTAGAATTTTGTTCCAGTGGGATTAATGAAAAAAAGCCATCACTGTATCTGAGGATGAAGAATAGAAGAGAATAAGAACACTGCTGTCTCCAATCTTCACCAGTGGAAAACTCAAGGAGGTAATAAAATAGGAAGGCTTTTCATAGGAAACTTAAAGGCTTAATCTGGGTATGGGTAGAAAGTGAGAGAGATAGTAGTCCCTTTCAAACGGATAGTCCTCTGAATTTGAACTTCCTAAAAATATTCTTCTGTCATTATGTTTTAGAAGAGATATAGTGAGATTCATTATAAATGCCTCATACTTCTTCATCCTGGGAAAGCTATAGCGTCGGGGACTGAGTCTCCTTACTTAACTATGGGTGATCTTGTGTTTTGTGTGTAGATGTTCCCCATCATTAACCAGTATGGAGATGTGTTGGTGAAAAACATAAGACTGTAATCAGAGAAGGGAAAGTTTATCAATTTGAAAGAGGAAGTAAAAGGGCAGCTCTGGCATTCCAAGCTCAAGCAGGAGCCCCTCCAACTGCCTGCCACAGAACTGAATTTCAAATGTTGAGCTAGTGCAATGAGCAGACAAAGCAAGAGTTTGGAGTCACAACTCCAACTGTTCATCCAAGAAGATGCTGCTCCCAGAAGGAGACAGGGCAGCTGGGGGAGAAAGGATCTCTCCTGTATTTGCCAAGGTTTGTTTGGCTGCAAATATTTGTGACTTTGGATATACTAGAAGACAAGGTCAAGATCACCTTTCGTGAGTCCTCTAGGAAGACTTAGTTATTCCTCCCTTGTCCTGATGAAGCTCAGTTTGTATACAACTATCATTATTCACATTCTATTTGTGCTACTGTAGTGTGTCTGATTATGGATCTTATTCTGGTGTGGGTAAGCTTCTTGAGTTCAGAGGTGAGTCTAACTCACCTCACTGTACCCATCACTCCTGGAACAAGGGCAATACCTAATTTGAAACTCATAAAGGCCTCATAGTATGTGTGAAGGGATCATGGAGTCATCTGATAGTTTAGCAGATAACTGTGAGTGTGTGGCTCTCTGCTTGTCTTGCCTGGGTATGTGAACTTACTCCTAATTCTTGCTGCATGTGTAGTGGAAAGATTGGGAAGAGGCACTGGTTTTATCTTTTCATATTATATCTTTCTCTATTCAGCATTTTTGGGGCCTACAGCTTGAATGTGAGCACTGCTACATCATTTGGAGTGAACATCGATTCCCTCAACAACCCACAAGATCCCTTTGTAAAGAAAGTCAAGAAGCTCTTAAAATTTAATTTCTTTGACCCTTTGCTTCTCAATAAGTATGTGGAATACCATGTTATTTGTTCCCTTTCTTTACTTAAATAAGATCATAATTGATACATAATTAATAATCTTTTAATTACCCCACTTAATTATACAATTAAATTGTTTTTAGTACAAAGATATACTCATTCATCACTAGTGACCATTTGTCAACTCAGAAGCAGGCTACCATTTCATTATCAACTCTCTATTCCCTAAGCCTAAGCAACCATGGATCTATTTTCTGACTAAAGATTTGCTGATACTGTTAATTTAATTTTCTTTTTTTTCAAGAGATAGAGATAGATAGATAGAGAGAGAGAGAGAGAGAGAGAGAGAGAGAGAGAGAGAGGAGAGAGAGAGAGAATTTTTAAATATTTATGTTTTAATTTTCAGTGGACAACATCTTTATTTTATGTGGTACTGAGGATCAAATCCAGCACCCTCTGCATGCCAGGTGAGCACATTACCGCTTGAGCCACATCCCCAGCCCCTGTGAATTTTGTATTAATGAATCCTACAATATGTGGCTTTGTATGTCTGACTTTTTTCATTTATCATTGTACTTTCAAATTCTTCCATCCTGAAGCATGTGTGAGTACTTTATTTAAAAAAATATTTATTTATTTGTTCTAATGAATTATAGATGACAGCAGAATGCATTCCACTACATAAAACACAAAGGGAGCACAACTTTTCACTTCTGTACTTGTAGATGAAGTAGATTCACACCATTTGTGTCATCATACATGTTCCTAGGGTAATGATGTCAATCTTATTTCACCATCAATCCTACACCCATCTCCCCTCCATTTCCCTTGCCCTATCCAAAGTTCCTTCATTCCTCAGATGACCCCCCACCCACCCTGACTGGTTGAGCTCTTCTTTGTATGTAGGCTTTTGATGGTGTCTTCTATTTACTTGCTTGAAATTGATTTGTTTAACTTGTGTATATTAGCTTGATTCGATTGGGATAGATCATGTCTCTAGAAATTTGTCCATGTCTTTGTTATTTTCTATTTAATTGGAGTGTAAATTTTTAAATAGTTTTTAATTACCTTCTGTATTTCAGATGTATCCATCATGATATTTTCTTTTTATCACATATTTTAGTAATATAAGTTTTCTCTCTCTGTATTAGTGTGGCTAAGGGTTTATGAATTTTATTTATGTTTTCAAAAAACAAACTTTTTGTTTTGCCAATTTTTTCAATTGTTTCTGTTGTTTCAGTTTCATTGATTTCAGCTCTGATTTTAATTATTCCCTGTCTTCTACTACTTTTGGTGTTGATTGTTCTCTTTTGGGGGGCTTTGAGATGCAATTTTAGGTCCTTTATTTATTGACTTTTTCTTCTTTAAAAAAATGAACTCCATGTAATTAACTTTCCTCTTAGTACCATCTTTATAGTATTCCAGAGATTTCAATATGTTGTATCATTGGTCTCATTTACGTCTAAAAATTTTTTAATCTCCTCTCTGATGATTTCTGCTATCTCCTGCTCATTAAGTAGTATATTATTTAGTCTCCATGTGTTGGAGTAGCTTCTGTTTTTCATTTTATCAATAATCTCTAATTTCATTCCATTATAATCTTATGGCATTCAGGGTAGTATCTCTATTTGTACTTGCTAAGAGTTGCTTTGTGACATAATATATGGCCTATTTTAGAGAAGGATCCATGTGCTGCTGAGAAGAAAGTGTATTCACTCACTGATGGTGAAATATTTTCTGTGTGTCTGTTTTTTTTTATTTTATTCTTGTAATTTTGTATGTCTGTTAAGTCTAAGTTATTGATTGTATTATTTATTTTTATAGTTTCTTTATTTAGCTTTTTTTTGGAAGATCTATCTAGTGGTGAATGTGTTGTGTTAAAGTCACCCAGTATTATTGTATTGTGGTCTATTTTACTCTTGAAATTAAGAAGAGTTTGAAGAATGTAGATGGCCATTACATTTGTCCTTTTCTTGTTAGCCCATAATTCATTGTTTGGTGCTTAAGTATTTACAATTGTTATTTCTTGTTTATTTCATTCAATCTTGTTGATAAATGGTTTCTTTAAGCAGTATAAAATGTCCTTCTTTATTCCTTATGATTAACATTGTCTTGATGTCTACTTTATTTGATATGAGGATGGAAACCTGTGCTTATTTACACAGTCAATGTGAGTAGTATATTTATTCCCAACCTTTCACCTTCAGTTTGTGGTTGTCTTTTCCTATGAGATAAGTCTCTTGAAGCCAGCATATTGTTGGTTTTGTAAAAAATCCAATCTGCCAGTCTATGTCTTTTGATTGATGAGTTTAGGCCATTAACATTCAGGGTTATTATTGAAACATGGTTCATATTTCCAGTCATTTTGCTTAATTTTGGTTTTTAACTTGACTTGGTTTCTCCTTTGATTGTCTTTTCCTTTAGTGTACTTCCTCCCTTTGCTGATTTTCATGGTTGTTTTTCATTTTTGCTTTATGAAATATTTTGCTAAGGATGTATTTTGTAGTCCAGGCTTTCTAGTTTTAAATTCTTTCAATTTTTGTTTATTATGGAAGGTTTTCACTTTATCATGAAATCTAAAGCTTAATTTTGCTGGATGTAAGATTCTTCATTGGCATCCATTTTCTTTCAGAGTTTGGTATATATTGTTCCTGGACCCTCTAGCTTTGAAGGTCTGGGTTTAGAAATCTGCAGATATTCTAATTGATTTCCTCCTATATGTAACCTGATTCCTTTCTCTTGTGGCTTTTAAATTTCTTTCCTTATTCTGTATGTTAGGCATTTTCATTGTTATGTGCCTTGGTGTAGAATCTGTCATGATTTTGAACACTTGATGTCCTGTAAGCCTTTTGTATTTGATTGTCCAATTCATTATTCAGGTTTGGAAAAGTTACTGATATTATTTTATTGAATAAACTGTTCATTCCTTTGTTTTGGAACTCTATGCCTTCTTCTATCTCAATAATTTTTACATTTGGCCTTTTCATAATTCATGAATGTTCTGCTCATGGTTTCTTACAATCTTCACTGTGTGGTCAACTTTACTTTCAAAATTATATATTTTGTCTTTATTGTCTGAGGTCCTATCTTTAAAGTGATCTAGTCTGTTGGTGATGATTTCTATGGAGTTTTTAATTTGCTTTATTGTTTCCTTCATTTCAATGATTTCTTTTCCTTTTTTTAGAATCTCTATTGCTTTATGAAGTAATCTTTTGTTTCCTGTATTTGGCTGTGTAGCTCTTTATTGAAATGACCTTTTGTTGCCTGTGTTTGCTTTCTTATATCATCCTTTAATTCACAGAACATTTTAATTACATACTTCCTGAACTTCTCTTGGACATATCTTCTGCTATGCTGGCCATTGGTTCTAGTAATGTATCTTGGTTTCTTTGGGGCACTTTCTTCCCTTGTTTTTTCACATTGTTTTTGTGTCTTTTCCTTTAGCAGTGTATATCTAAGGTATTACAGTTTATATGAATAGACTTATAGTGTCCCTGCAGAATTCCATGACCTCTCCTTTAAGGAGGAGATCAATATTAACATATCCCAATGCAAAATAAAATTCAGGCTTAATTAAACCAAAGAGCTTCTATTGAGATGTTTACAGTTTTGTCACAACAGACAGAAATGGTGAGTTTGATTATTATTAACAATGTAAACAGTAGGTTGCAAAAGGACCTATAGTTAATAATGGTGGGCAAAGAGAGAATGGGGGGGTGGGTTTAGGATGAGATGTTAAGGAAGTAGGAGGTGAGGATATAGAGTTATTAGATCTTAGGAAGCATAAAAGAGGAATCAAAAGATGTTAGCTAGTAGCAGGAGAAAAGAGAGAAAGAGACTGGGGAGATAGATAAGTGGGAGAGAGAGAGAGAGAGAGAGAGAGAGAGAGAGAGAAGAATAACAAATTATTTTGTTGAGTTTTTGCATCCATAATTATAAGATATATTAGTTTGTAGTTCTTCTGTGTTATCTTTGTGTTAAGTCTTAGGATTAGGTTAACACGGGCATTTTAGGATCTTTTACAAGTGTTCACTATATTCTATACTTAGAAAATACTAGGTATTTCTATGAATGTTTGTAAAGAGGTAAAGAATTGGTATTAGTTCTTTTAATGTTTGGTAGAATTGTCCTTGGAACATCTGGACCTGAGCTTCACTTTGTAGAAAAGTTTCTAATTTCTAATTTAGTCTCATCACAGGATGTATGTCAATATATATTTTGTATTACTTTATGAGTTAGTTTCTGTTGTTTGTGTCTTTTTAGAAATTTTTCTATTTCATTTATGTAATTTGTATAATTGTTATAATAATCTGATTGTTACAAAATCTTTATAATTCTTTCTATGTTTATAATGTCAGTATTTCCCCAGTTTTCATTTTGAATGCTACTAACTGTAGCCTTTCTATTTCTGGGTCAGTGTAGCTATTATTTTGTGAATTTTTTTTTTTTAAAGAATTGCATTTCTTTTTTTGTTGTTTTTTATTTTATTTATTTATTTTTATTGGTTGTTCAAAACATTACAGAATCCATGACATATCATCTTTTATACATTTGATTCAAGTGGGTTGTGAACACCCATTTTTACCCCAAATACAAGTTGCAGAATCACATCGGTTACATATCCACATTTTTCCATAATGCCCTATTAGTGACTGTTGTATTCTTTTTTTCATGATTTATTATGTAAAGTTTGATCATTCATTTGTGATATTTGTTTTTATTTAATAGATAAGAATTTCCCTCTGAGCAATGATGGCTTTTTCTCCATTTTATAAGTTTCATATATTATGCCTCCTTTTTTCCTTTCAATACTTTATCTATTTCACTCTATTTCTTCTTTCATTCAGTGTTTATTCAGGAATATATTGATCAATTTGCTCATACTATGAGTTTCCCAATTTTCTTTCTAATAATGCCTTCTGGATTCCTCCTGTGGTGCTCAAGGAACACATGTTCTGTTGGTCCCATCCTGACTGCTCTTTCTTGAAGAGCATGATTAACTGGAGCCTCAGACTAAAGCCTAGGTTTATCCAAAGACACTCTATTACAGTACATGAAGGGGAAAGTGGTCAGAGTTTTCATCTTGCTCCTTTGGTCACTCCACAGAGGCAGAAGGGGCCACTGATCTCACTGGTTTGGTGGTGGCCGTATATATGACATCCTCTTGCTCCACCAGTGGCCTGGAGCCCAATCAGTGGTCCTATCACGAACAGTTTCTCTTTAGGAACCCTTGTGACTTCCACTTTTCTGATAGGTAGAAAAGATGTAATTGCTCCAGGTAAACTTTACATTTTTCTCTGAAGTGTTCTTTGTTTTTTCTTTCCCCTAGAGTAATATTTCCATTCCTTACTCAAATTTATGAGGCAATGAATATCTCTCTGTTTCCAAAAAATCACAATTTTTTTAAAGAAAGCTATAAAGAGAATGAAAGAAAGTCGCCTTCAAGAGAAACAACAGGTAAAATCCGGTGGTGGTTACAGAGGAGGTTCATTTTTGATAATTTATATGCCTGTGGGTGTAAGACTTCCATACTTCTTTGTATATTTTTAAAAGGTAGATGAAGAACTCTTGGTTGAGAATAGTAGAGGGTTCTCATTTGGGAAGAATAAAGAATTTAGTATCTGGTAATTGAGATACAAGAATGAATCAGGGAGGGAACTAAATTAGAGTAAGATGTATTCCATGCTTTTATAATTATGTCAAAATAGACTCTACTCTCATATAACTAAAAAGAACTAATAAAAAAGACTTAAATAAAGAAAATTATATATTCCAAATACTGAAAAAATAATGAATCAGAGAGAAAGCACTTAAAATTAAATAATGGGCATGGAATTTAGTTTGTCAAGGCATAAATATTGCTGATAGAAAAAGCCCAAAATCTCTAAAAAAAAAAAAAAAAGGAGTCCTTATACATTGTTGGCTAGAATGCAAATTAGGGTAGCCTTTATGGAAAACTGTAAGGAGGACCCTCAGAAATCAAATGCAGACCCACTGTATAATCCAGCAATCTCACTACTAGGTGTATAACCACGGGAAATGAAATCAGTATGTCAAAGAGACATCTGCACTCCCATGTTTATTGCAGCACTATGTTAAAATTGTTCTTATTAATTGAGCCTAATAGATTTTGAAAACATCCACCAGCAGGAAATGATAAATGCAATTAAAGATGTTTCTAAACTGACATAAACATCAAATAGCATATACATATATCAAAATAATCAGGTACCTTGTTAATATGTGTATAGCTTAATGTTCTTATATATCATTTGAAATTATTTTTTTAAATAGAGGAAAAATGTTTTATCATATCCCTTCTCTTCAATAGATAAAATTTCAACATAAACATTTTCCTGGTGCTATAATTTCATCAAATTTTATATGGTCAAGAATCATTGCATTTCCAAACCTCTCACTTTACAAAGTCTCCACAGAAGGCATCCTCAGGGTAGCTGGCACTGTCTGGACCCTCATAGAGCAGGCATGGGGTTTTTTTAGGTGAAGGTTTTGCCTCATGTACAAAGACCAGCACAAGGATGTGGGCAGGCCAGGGAGCCAGGATGGGCCCTCCAGGTGTCAGTCAGTACAACGTTCATACCTTCAAGCATGGTGGAATCTTCCAAGATGCTTGCCCAAAATCTGATGATGAGTTCTAAAAATATCAGGAGATTAATCTATGGCATCTTTGATGAAGAATTAAGGTAGTAAAACAAAATATTGAAGTCCAGGACTTCTCCCTAAGCAAACAAATGTAACAGGAGACAAAGCCAGCCACTCTCTGGCCATGAGGCTATGTTCAGAATCTACAGGAGCTCACAAGTAGGGAGAGCAAAGGCCAGTAGCTATTGGACACCACAGCCAGTTTTCACTCAGGGAAACATCCTACTCTTCAGTTTGTATATGGATGTTTTTCTTCACTGATGACTTAGGAAACTCCAGCTGGACTTCTGTACTTAAAGAAGTCATGGTCTCAGAAGGGAAGATTACTTCTGCACTATTAATTTATTTCTGACTTCATAATTGATCTTTTATCTTTGAAATCTCTATGTTTCTAGCATCGGGTGGATTTTCTTCAGCTTATAATAAATTCGCAGAATTCCAAAGATGTGGAGTCTCATAAAGGTAAACAAGGTTGCTACCTCATCTACTGATGGAAAAACTCAGAGGGAAGAATTGTTCTGGAAATGTGCAGGAGATTTTCCAGGAAGAAAAGCGTTTCTACCTAGTTGCAGAAAGTGCATGCTTGGATATCATATACAGTAGCCTGAGGAACTTTCTAGAGAAGCACACCTAGAGCCATGTTCAAATGTTGAAGCTGATATAAACTATTTCTTTCACTAGCATGGTAATTTTTATTCAACTTCTTTTCTTACTATTTTTATTTTGATGCTCAATTCCCCCATATTTGTCCATTGGATTCCTTTCATGTAGGCTCCTGAGTCCTCTATTATTCTTGTCATCTTTTTAATGGTTGTTTTAAAGGTAGCTTCTGTTTATTTTATCCATAGCAATATTGAACTGAAAACATAGAGGTTTTCCATGTAGTCAGGAATACACTGCTTCACTCCTAATATCCACCACCAGAGAGTTATATTTATCACAGTCCAGGAACCTATATTGAGACACGTCTACCATTCACAGTTCATAGATTTCCTTAGGGTTTGCTCTTGGTCTTGTACATTCTATGACATGTATCCACATTATAGTAGCATACAGTGTATTCTATGCCCTTATCATTTATTTTCTAAGTATTTTCTTCCTTTCTGATTTAAGATATTCTAGGTTTCTGCTCTGTTTCTCGTGACAGCTTTGTTTTTTGTTTTTGTTTTCACAATTAATGGAATTTAGAAATCAAAATTTGTCATCATCTTGTGGATTTTTGCTTTTAGATACTCTCAGTAGAAAACATTATTAACATGAAATACTTCTACATGCAACAGAGGAAAGAAATATTTCTGTATCTACTCATATCCAGGATATAAACTATTTTTCTCTCTCATTCAAAATTTTTTTTTCTAATTTATTGCTTATTTCTGTAATACTCAAATACTCCCATTGCAGTTCTGTTTTTTTCTTGTCTTTCTTTTTTTAAATTCATTTTTATTTATTTATTTTTCTTTTTTATATTGTTGGTTGTTCAAAACATTACATAGTTCTTGACATATCATATTTCACACTTTGATTCAAGTGGGTTATGAACTCAAATTTTTACCTTATATACAGATTGCAGAATCACACCAGTTACATTTCCATTGATTTAAATATTGCCATACTCATGTCTGTTGTATTCTGCTGCCTTCCTATCCTCTACTATCCCTCCTCCCCTCCCCTCCCCTCCCCACTTCTCTCTCTACCCCACTTCTCTCATTCCTCTCCCTTGTATTATTTATCCCTTTCCCCTCACTTCCTCTTGTATATAATTTTGTAAACCCCTTTGGGTCTCCTTCCATTTCCATGCAATTTCCCTTCTCTCTCCCTTTCCCTCCCACCTCTAATCCCTGTTTAATGCTAGTCTTCTTTTCATGCTCTTCTTCCCTACTCTGTTCTTACTTACTCTCCTTATATCAAAGAAGACATTTGGCATTTGTTTTTTAGGGATTGGCTAGCTTCACTTAGCATAATCTGCTCTAATGCCTTCCATTTCCCTCCAAATTCTATGATTTTGTTATTTTTTAATGCAGAGTAATACTCCATTGTGTATAAATGCCACATTTTTTTATCCATTCATCTATTGAAGGGCATCTAGGTTGTTTCCACAGTCTTGCTATTGTGAATTGTGCTGCTATGAACATTGATGTAGCTGTGTCCCTGTAGCATGCTCTTTTTTAGGTCTCTAGGGAAAAGACCCAGAAGGGGAATAGCTGGGTCAAATGGTGGTTCCATCCCCAGCTTTCCAAGAAATCTCCATACTGCTTTCCAAATTGGCTGCACTAATTTGCAGTCCCACCAAAAATATACAAGTGTACCCTTTTCCCCACATCTTCACCAGTACTTGTTGTTTGACTTCCTAATGCCTGCCAATCTTACTGGAGTGAGATGGTATCTTAGGGTGATTTTGATTTGCATTTCTCTGACTGCTAGAGATAGTGAGCATTTTTTCATGTACTTGTTGATTGATTGTATGTCCTCCTCTGAGAAGTGTTTGTTCAGGTCCTTGGCCCATTTGTTGATTGGGTTATTTGTTGTCTTATTGTCTAATTTTTTGAATTCTTTGTATACTCTGGATATTAGGGCTCTATCTGAAGTGTGAAGAGTAAAGATTTGTTCACAGGATGTAGGCTCCCTATTTACCTCTCTCATTGTTTCTTTTGCTGAGAAAAAAACTTTTTATTTTGAGTAAGTCCCATTTGTTGATTCTAGATATTAATGCTTGTGCTATGGGTGTCCTATTGAGGAATTCGGAGCCCGACCCCACCGTATGTAGGTCATAGCAAACTTTTTCTTCTATCAGATGCCGTGTCTCTGATTTGATATCAAGTTCCTTGATCCATTTTGAGTTAACTTTTGTGCATGGCGAGATAAAAAGATTCAGTTTCATTTTGTTCCATATGCATTTCCAGTTTTCCCAGCACCATTTGTTGAAGATGCTATCCTTCCTCCATTGCATGATTTTAGCCCCTTTATCAAATATAAGAAAGTTGTAGTTTTGTGGGTTGGTTTCTGTGTCCTCTATTCTGTACCATTGGTCCACCCGCCTGTTTTGGTACCAGTACCATGCTGTTTTTGTCACTATTGCTCTTTAATATAGTTTGAAATCTGGTATAGTTTGAATCTATACCGCCTGATTCACACTTCCTGCTTACCTATCTTTGGTGGTGCTGAGAATGGCACAGTTAGTAGCCAAGTCCAAGAGTGGTATAGACCTCAGAAAAACTGGATTAAAAAAAGTTTTCCTTTGTCTCCCATATCAGATAGACAAGGAAATGAAAAACCACTCTGAGAATGCCTCTGAATTGCTTTTCCATGGTCCTGCCTAGTGATCTGTGGGTTTTAATGGGATTTCTCTTCATCTAAACTTCTGATGTTGTGATTTGCTGGATTTACCTAAGTTGTGTTTTCTCTTCCATTAGCCCTGTCTGATCTGGAGCTTGTGGCTCAATCAATTATCTTCATTTTTGCTGGCTATGAGACCATTAGCAGTGCTTGTTCCTTTATTTTCTATGAACTGGCCAACCATCCTGATGCACAGACCAAACTGCAGCCGGAGATTGATGTGGCTTTGCCCAATAAGGTTAGAAGATGGTACCTGGAGAGGGAGGAGAGAGGTGGAGATTCAACAAGACTCCCTCCTCGTCACTTTCTAGGAGGCTTTGGCCAAAATATATACACTGATTCTTTTCACCAGCTCTATTTGGAAAGGATCTGAAGAGACAAATGAGGGAGAAAACAGTATTTTGGGGAAAATTCTATTGCCAAAACTACAAGAAATTTTTAAAAGAGTGTAGTTTCAGTTGTATCCATTACCAGTTACTCTGATGACACCTAGGAAGTGTAAGCATGTGTCACTCAAGTGTCCAGATCATTGGCTCTGCTGATCTGTGGCATGAGCTCCTGCCTGGCTGTCTGCTGAGTGAGCCTAGTCTTGGTGGGCAGGCCAGCTCTGCTCTGCTCCACACAACTTCACACTCTAGTCATGTATTAGAGAGAAGCATCCAGGGGATGAGTCAGGTTTTCGGACTCCTGAGACAAACTCTTTACTTCTACCTTGTATCCTCTCCAATGTCATACCAGGCATTAGCCACATGTTGTGCCTGCTGTCCTCTGCTTAAACAGGAAGTCTATTGAGTCTATTGAATATGAAGACACCTGGTCTCTGGGGCTGACATGGCTGGTTTGGCAGTGAAGTGGGCACAAAGCCTCTTCTTCAGAGCTCACAATAAAGCCCTGAAGAACAACCAGGAGACTGGTCCAGCATCAAGGGGTGGGGGTGAGAGTGACTTTCTATCCTCCTTAGAGTGTCCTATGAAACTGAAATTGTTTGACATGGTGCCATCGAATCTTAGCCTTCTTTTGGTGGTACTGGGATGGAAGTTACCAGTTTCTCCCAACATTTTTTAAATGATGTAGTGTTATCTCTAAGTTATATATATATTCAAAGCAGAATTATTCAAGAAAAAACTGATATATAATGGGTTATTTCCTCTTTTCTATTTCCTTTAAATAGGCATGTGACTTTTTTAGAGAAAGGTAACAGTGACTTTCACATATTTTGCCTGAGTGTAATTGTCATATTCTATTAGTTACTTTTCCTCACATGAGGAAAAATTGTACATGATGATGCTGAGGATATTATACACTGAATTTGGGATTGTTCCATAGGCCTCTTATGTTCATAACTACTCTGCACTTCTCAATGAGCCATGGACATGATTGTCAAATGGACATTATTGTTATTACAATGCTTAGTCAATTGTAATCAATACTCTTCTTCACCATTCTGTTATTCTTCGGACCTCCTAACACTTTAATATAACTATGTAGATTGAGTTTACAGTTAGTTCCAAACATGAATTTTCAAAAATCTCTTTTTTTTTCTCTTCAGGCATCTGCTACCTATGATACCGTGTTACAGATGGAGTACTTGGACATGGTGGTGAATGAAACTCTCAGGTTGTACCCAATTGCTGGCAGACTTGAGAGGGTCTGTAAGAAAGATGTTGAATCAATGGAGTGTCCATTAGGAAGGGGACAGTGGTGATGATATCAAGCTTTGTTCTTCATCGAAACCCACAGCACTGGCCAGAGCCTGAGGAGTTCTGCCCTGAAAGGTACAGGGCCTCTGGGAAAGGGAACCACCCTGGGCTAGGGTTGTCCAAGCATGTCTTTGTATTTCTTATCATAGATGACAAATAAGTAGCTATGTAATTATTTTCATATATTTCTTTGTATTTTAAGCAGTTTTATTGTTATAAATATAACACTTTCTTGCAAAATGATATGAATTTGTGTCAAGGAACAAAATGAATGCTATGTCCATTCACTATCCTAAATTCTTTAAAAAAAATTTAAATTGCGTTTTTAAAAATAAATGACAATGAAATGCATTAAAATTTTTAGTACACATATGTAACACAATTTCTTATATCTCTGTTTGTATATAAAGTAATTTGCACCAATTTATGTTTTCATATCTGTACTGTAGATAATGATGTCCATCACATTTCACCATCCTTGCTAATCCCCTGCCTCCTCCCTTCCCCTTCCACCCCTCTGCCCTATCTAGAGTTTGTTTATTCCTCCCATGCTACCCCTCCCTACCCCACTATGAGTCAGCCTCCTTATATCAGAGAAAACATTCAGCATTTGTTTTTTTGGAGTTAGCTAAGTTCACTTAGCATTATCTTCTCCAGCACCATCCATTTACCTGAAAATGCCTTGATTTTATTCTCTTTTAATACTGAGTAAAATTCCATTGTGTATATATGCCACATTTTTTAATCCATTCATCTACTGAAGGGCATCCAGGTTGGCTCCACAATTTATCTATTGTGAATTGTGCTGCTATAAACATTGATGTGGCTGTGTCCCTGTAGCATGTTTATACCTTTTAGGTATAAACCAAGGAGAGGGATATCTTGGTCAAATAGTGATTCCATTCCCAGATTTACAAGGAATCTCCATTCTGCTTTCCATATTGGATGCACCAATTTACAGTCCCACCAGCAATGTATGAGTGTACTTTTTCGCCTACATCCTTGCCAACAGTTATAATGGCATCATAATAGTTGCCATTCTGACTGGAGTGAGATGATATCTTAGAGTAGTTTTGATTTGCATTTCTCTAATTGCTAGAGATGATGAGCATTTTTTCATATATTTGTTGATTGATTGTATATCCTCTTCTGAGAAGTGTCTGTTAAGGTTCTTGGCCCATTTATTGATTGGATTATTTGGGTTTTTTTGGTGCTTCACTTTTGAGTTCTTTATATACCCTAGAGATTGATGTTCTATCTAATGTGTGAGGGGTAAAAATTTGCTCCCAAGGTGTAGTCTCTTTATTCACCTCACAAATTGTTTCTTTTGCTGAGAAGAAACTTTTTAGCTTGTTAAATTCTTTAAATAATCATGAATTAATAATATGATCATGTTCTCATAAACATATTTCTAGGCATATGTAGATATTTTTGCTAAACTAGATTGTATCATATTTGATTTTTGCTAGCACCTGATAATATATACATTGAACCTCTGAATGTATGATTTTTTTTTGCAAGGTACCAGGAGTTGAACTCGTGGGTGGTCCACCACTGAGCCACATCTGTAGCCCTATTTTGTATTTTATTACAGGCAGGGTTTCGCTGAGATGTTTAGGACCTCACTAAATTGGTGAAGCTGGCTTTTAACTTGGGATCCTGCTGTCTCCACCTCTCAAGATGCTGGGATTACAGGTGTGTGCCATGCTCAGCGTGTATGTATGGTTTTTGCATCTATACTTTCAACTAACTTATAAATGTTTTTTCTTGTCAGTTTTCTCTAAACAGTGTAATACAATAAGTATTTATGTAGCATTTAAATATTATTAGTTATTATAAGCAATCCAGAGATGATTTAAAATATATTTCAGGATATGCATAGGTTATACAAGTATGTTCCCATTATTTTTATAAGAGACTTGATCACCCAGGATTTTTGTTTATTCCTATGCTAAAACTAATTATCCTCAGATATGGCACCATGACTCTGTTTGTGTATATGCATGTGCGTGCATGTGTGTGTGTGTGTCTGTGTTTATGTGTTTTCAAATTTTATATCATGTGCCATAACTGACATAATCACTATCTCATTTCATTGTATGTATTCACTCTCATACTTTTTATATTTTATGTGTGTTTTGTTTTCTTTAATGTCTCAATTTACCATGATTTCCTTTGAAACAGCATTTATCTCATCTCAAAAAGACTGAAAGGTCCTGTAGGCTAAGGAGAAGAAATGTGGAAAACTATATAGGCTAAGGAAGAGAAAGGTAGAAAAACTCCATAGCTTAATAATTCTCAGAGCAAAACCACAGCTGTATTTCAATGACAAGCCCATGAAATCATTTTTTACACTATTGTTTGGGGGTGTCTAAGGCACAAACTGAAACAAGTAACTGTTGTGGTTTTAATATTTCTTTGACTTCTCATCTATTGTGGAACCAGGTTCAGTAAGAATAACAAGGACAGCATCAATCCTTACATTCACATGCCCTTTGGAAATGGACCCCGAAACTGCATTAACATGAGGTTTGCTCTCATGAATATAAAACTTACTCTTGTCAAAGTAATGCAGACCTTTTTCTTCCAAACTTGTAAGGAAACACAGGTCAGTACCTTTTCATATACATAATGTTTTATTTGAAGATGTTTTTCGAAATAGAGGGGCTGAGTCACAGAAAAATATATGTTCATTCATTATTTAATTCTTAGATCTATAGTTCAGTGAGTTTCTTTTACACCATCTTTGAGATTTAGAGTTCTTCACCATGGGGGCTCCAAATCTATGGCTTTATGAAGACCAAAGTGTAAAAAACATATGGGCTCAATGAAGATTAGTGTGACATGTGTATGTATGAACTGTGAACTTAAGCACAGTGTAGATTCAGCTCCATGTCTCCTGGAGAGACCCTGTGCATAGTCATGAGGTGTGGTGACCACAGGGTTCTGATTTTTGAGGAAAGTTCTCCTCACCAGAACTTACAAAACCTGCCTATCTCAGGCCTTGTACAGTATAAATGTTTATGAAATAATTTTTCAGATAAATGAATAATTTTACTATCCAATCATGACACACCTTAGAGAATGATTAGGACAAATTCAAAGTACATGATACTAAAAATAGTTTTTTTGTTTCTGGAGCATCACTGGGCTTAATGTATCTTCTCTACTTTGCTGCTTCGGTTCCTGGTGTTTCATTCATTGCTTCTCCATGTGCTTGTCTATACATTACAGATTCCCCTGAAATTAACTAATCAAGGACTTCTTCAAACTGAAAAGTCCATTATTTTAAAGGCTGTGTGCAGAGATGGGTCAATAAGTGGAGCCTGAACTTTCCTAAGGATTTTTGCATTGTTGTCCTCAGAGCCTGGGACCCAGAACATCAGAGAACAAAAATTTATTTTGTGAAGAAAACTCAAAATAAAGATAAACTCTATATTCCTCAATTGATAAATGATAAGAGATGCTGGACCTTTGCTGAGCTTGCTAGGGTCTGTGCAAAGTATTATGTATTTTCTGATGGAAAGGAGGTACTCACTTCAGTTCTGGATGTGAAGACTCACCCTTTCTGGGTATAATGGGCTCTCTCCTCTCACTGCCAGTTAGTCCTGGCAGCTCCTCCTGAGCTCTAATTAGAGAATCAACAATTATCACCAAATATTTCAATAATTTTTAATTAGAATGAGGGTGGTTGTGGTGGCTTTTGTAGTGACATTGATATATGATGTGTTCTTTGAAATATGTTGGGATAAATTTTATAATGAGAAAGTCAATAAACATATCCTTATAGATGTTTATCTGAAGCATTTATGTTTATTTAAGGGGATATATAGTACTGAATCAGTGAGAATAAAAATTCAGTCTTGTGATCACCACAATCAGTGAATACATGGAGCTTTTTCAGAAATTCAAATTAAATAGTAAGATAGAGTTAATCCACTGTGAATTTACCCATTGCTTGAAAAGAATATTCATAGTGGCCTTGTGTCATTTTTGAAGCACAAAATTTGTAACACTCTACTGAGGTAGGTATTACTATATCTCTAGCTTAGCTTTCATACTCCAATCCTATCTCTATTGTTGATTCTGGAAAGCAAGAAACAAATTTGTAGTCCATCTGCAACTCCTAAGTTTATAACAAGCAGAAGGATCATTGAATTAGAAAGTGGTTGATAGTCAATTGTTTCTATAGCACTGCTCCTCAGATTCAACTGGTATCAGGAGCTACACAAGATTTTTCCATCTTATGTCCTGTCCCTTCTCTTCCTTCCCTTTACTTCCCCATACCTTCTTGAATAATTCACTCCTAATGCCATTAGATGTGGTTCAGCAATGTGAGGGCACACTTTGTGATAGAGGAGTGAATAATGGTGGCTTCAAGTTAGATATGAGATACAATTGGGAAGGTATCCTCAGAAGGGACAGCCTGGCCTTTGTATGGAAGCCCAAGGAACCTAAGATGGGCTCCACAGAGAGAGGTAGCCTATCATAAACACTCATTTACAAAACAGGGTAAAAAACACCTAGGTGAGCTAAGGAGGGTGTGTGGTTTTAGAATAGGATGAATAAAATTTAGTTGTATAAAAGAGAGATTGTTTAAATAAGTAAATACATTAAGGACAATAAAATCCAGTTTTTCATAGGAAATTTTGGTGAAGTGACTCTATGATTCAGTAAAGAAAATTGGGATGCGGCCTGTTAAGTAGGACTGAAATGGATGAATCACTGTGAATTTATGCTTTTCCAGATATAAAAATAGAGGAAACAAGTGTGTGTGTGTTTTTGAGTGTTCGAATGTAGAAAATTAAATTCATACTTGTCTGCACTAATGGGACTGGGTAACAGTGACATTTTAATAGCAAGACCAGTGGATCAATCTTGGTGATCAGATCATGGAACTAAAATACCATATTTCACTATAGGAAACAGGGCTGGTTACACAAAAGGCTGATTCCAGGTTAAAATTTGTGAAAGTCCAAGGTGAGTCTTTTTGTGCTAAATGCAAGAAAACATTCAAAAAAGGGTGGAAGAAATCCCAGGTCCACCCAGCCAACTGGCAGACCTACAACAGAACTCAGGCCTAACCCCACCTCCATATTGGGCCTCTATAAGTATCACCATAACCTTCCTTATGCAGTAGTCTCCACCTTGGGAAAACAGGTAGGGCGTGGAGGCAGCTGCATCTCAGAACAGACAGCTCAAAGCCACTGTAAGGCCCACTTTTTAGCCCCATCTCTGAAAGTAGTTGCATCCATCTTAAGACAACCCCACAGCTATCTTGAATTATCTCCACTATTGCCACCATCATATTTAGTTACAGTAGCATTATCACGGGACATTGACTGGGGGCCAGAAGTCCAAAACCGAGGTGAGGTACAAGTAATCTTCAGGAAAACTATAAGATTATAGGGTAGAAACTGTAATAACACAGATTTGCACTGCAAAAAAGGAAGACATATACATAACATGGAAAAAAAAGAGAAAATTGTCCCCAAAACACAAAGATACTATAATAATAGAATCCATGGACAGTACAGTTGATGAAATGTCAGAAAAGGAATTAAGAATATACAAAATTAAAATGACCTATAAAGTAAAGAATGACCTAACTGAGAAAATACAGGCAACCATTGATCACACCAACAAAGAGATAAGGGGGCAAATATCGGTAGCAATAGAGGACTTCAAGAAAGAGAGATTCTGAAAATAAAATCAGAAATCAAGGAAACAATCAACAAACAAGCAAAAACTTAACAGAAAGCATAAACAACAGATTAGAACACTTGGAAGACAGAATGTTAGATAATGAAGAAAAAAATATACAAGCTTGAAAGTAAACCTGAGCACAGCGAAAAAGTTAAGAAAAGATAAACAGAACACCCAATAATTATGGGATAATATCAAAAGACCAAATCTAAGATTTATTGAGATAGAGGAAGGGAAAAAGATTCAAACCAAAGGAATGCACAATCTCTTCAATGAAATAATATTAAAAAAATTCTTAAGTATGAAGAATAAATTGGAAAACCAAATACAAGAGGCCTATAGGAAACCAAAATTACAACAAATCTACACCAAGATGCATTATAATGAAAAGGTCTTGCATACAGAGTAAGGATAAAAATTTATAAGCAACAGATAAAGGAATGAGATCACATATAGGGAAAACAAACTAGGATCTCTGCAGATTTTTCAATCCAGACCCTGAAAGCTAGAAGATTCTGCAAAAATATATACCAAGCTATAAAGGAAAATGGATGCCAACCAATAATCATATTCAGCAAAATTAAGCTTTAGATTTGATGACGAAATAAAAATCTTCCATGACAAATGTAAGTTTAAAGAATTTACAACTAGAAAGACTGCACTACAGAACCTCTTTGCAAAATAGTCCATGAGAATAAAATAAAAAACAGCAATGAAAATCAGCAAAGGGAGTTATTACACTAAAGGAAAAATAAGTCAAAAGAGAAACCAAGTCAATTTAAATACCAAAAATAAACATAATGACTATTTATGTTTATTTTTGGTATTTTAAAATACAAATCATGTCTAAATAGTAACCCTCAATATTAATGCCCTTAACTCACCAATCAAAAGACATAGAGTAGCAGGTGGAATTTTTTTAAAAAAGACCCAACAATATGATGCATTCAAAAGGCTCATCTCATACGAAAAATCATCCACAGACCAAAGGTGAAAGATTGGGAAAAAGCACATGCACGTGGACTGTGTAAACAAGTAGGGGTTTCCACCCTCATATGAAACAGACTTCAAGCCAAAGTTAATCAAAAGGGATAAAGAAGAACATTGCATACTACTTAAGGAAACCATACATCAACAAGACATAAAAATTATAAATATGTATGCCCCAAGCAGTAGAGCATCTATGCTCACCAATCAAACTCTTCTCAAATTCCAGAGTCAAGTAGACCACAATACAGTAATTCTGCATGACTTTAATATGCCTCTTTCACCACTGGATAGATCTTCCAAACAAAAGTTAACAAAGAAATCATAGAACTCAATAATACAATCAATAACTTAGACTTAACAGACATATAGAGAAATATCATTCACCAATGAGTGAATACACTTTCTTCTCAGCAGCACATAGATCCTTCTCTGAAATAGATCATATATTATGCCACAAAGCAACTCTTAGCAAATACAAATAAGTAGAGACACTACCCTACATTCTATCTGATTATAATGAAATAAAATTAGAAATCAATAACAAAATAAAAAATAGAAGATACTCCAAAACTTAGAGAGTAAATATTATGCTATTGAATGAACAATGGGTTGTGAAAGACATCAAAGAGGAGATTAAAAATTATTAGAGGTTGTGGCTCAGTGACCCAATGCTTGCCTAGCATGTGTGAGTCTCTGGGCTTGATCCTTAGAACTGCTTATGAAAATAAGTAAAATAAAGACATAATGTCCATGTACAACTACACACAAAATCTAAAATAATTTTAAAAATTCTTGGAGGTAAATGAGAACACTGACACAAATATTGAAATCTCTGGGACACTATGAAGGCCATACTAAGAGGAAAGTTCATTGCATGGAGTTCATTCCTTAAAAGAATAAAAAGTCTACAAATAAATGTCCTAAAATTACATCTGAAAGCCCCCCAAACGAACAACAAATCAAGACCAAAAGCAGTAGAAGACAGGAAATAATTAAAATCAGATATGAAATCACTGAAACTGAAACAAAAAAAACAATTGAAAAAAATTGACAAAATGAAAAGTTAGTTCTTTGAAAAAAATAAATAAAATCAATAAACCGTTAGCCATGCTTACAAGGAAGAGAGAGTAAACTCAAATTACTAATATCTGTGATGGAAAAGGTAATATCATGATGAACACGACAGAAATACAGAAGATAATTAGAAACTATTTTGAAAATTTGTACTCCAGTAAAATAGAAAATATCGAAGATATAGACAAATTTCTAGGGTCATATGATTTGCTCAAAGTGAATCAGGATAATATTCACAAGTTACATAGATAAATTTTAAGAAATGAAATAGAAGATGGCATCAGAATCCTCCCAAACAAGAAAAGCCCAGGACCAGACAGATACATAGCTGAGTTCTAAAAGACCTTCAAAGAACTAATACAAATGCTCCTCAAACTATTTCATGAAAGAGAAAAAGAGAGAGCACTTGAAAACTAATTCTATCATGCCAATATTACCCTGATTCCAAAATCAGACAAAGACAGATCAAAGAAAGAAAGCCTCAGATCACTATCTCTAATTAACATAGATGCAAAAATTCTCAATCAAATTCTAGCCAATAAAATACAAAAACATATTAGAAAGATAGTGAACTACAATCAAATAGGGTTCATCCCAGAAATGTAAGGTTGGTTCAACATAAATATAAATGTAATTCATCACATCAGTACAATTCATTCATTATAAAATGTAATTCATTACATTAATAGACTTAAAGATCAGAATCATATGATCATCTCAATAGATGCAGGAAAGACAAAATAAAGCACTCCTTTATGTTCAAAACACTAGAAAAACTAGGGATAACAGGAACATTTTCAATACTGTAAAAGTTATCTATGCTAAGCCACAGGCTAACATCATTCTAAATGGAGAAAAATTAAAAGCATTCCCTCTAAAAACTGGAATAAGACAGTGATGCCTTCTTTTGCCACTTCTATTTAACATAGTTCTTGAAAATATAGCCAGAGCAATTAGACAGATTAAAGAAATTAAATGGATATGGATTAGAAAATAAAAAGTCAAACTCTCACTGTTTTCCAACAGCATGATTGTATGCATAGAAGATCCAAAAAATTCCACCAGAAAAATTCTAGAACTAATAAATGAATTCAGCAACGTAGCAGGATGTAAAATCAACACCCATAAACCAAAGGCCTTTCTTTACATTAGTGTCAAATCCTCTGAAAGAGAAACTAGGAAAATCATCCTCTTTACAATAGCCTCAAAGTAAATAAATAAATAAAATATTTGGGAATCAACTTAATGAAAGAAGTAAAAGACCTCTAATATAAAACTACAGAACACTAAAGAAAGAAATTGAAAAAGCCTCAGAAGATGGAAGATCCTCCCATGCTCCTGGAGAGACAGAATTAATATTTTCAAAATGATGATACTGCCAAAAGCACTATACAGATTTCATGCAATCCCAATCAAAATCCCAAAGACATTCCTCATAGAAATAGAAAAAGCAATCATGAAACTCATCTGGCAAAATAAGAGACCCAGAATACATAAAGCAAACTACCAAAAAGAGTGAAGCTGGTGGCATCATTATACCAGAATTTAAACTAAACTACAAAGCAATAGTAACAAAAACAGCATGGTATTGGCACCAATGGTACAGAATAGAGGACACAGAGACAATCCTACATAAATACAGTTATATAATACTAGACAAAGGAGCCAAAAACTTATAATGGAGAAAATAGAGCCTTTTCAAAAAATGAGGCTAGGGAAACTGGAAATCCACATGCAAAAAATGAAATTAAACCCAATTTCTCACCATGCACAAAACTCAACTCAAAGTGGATCAAGGACCTAGAAATTAAACCAGAGACACTGAATTAAAGCAGAGACACTGAACCTAATAGACAAAAAAGTAGGTCCAAATCTTCATCATGTTGGATCAGGCCCTGAATTCCTTAATAAGACCTTTATAGTGCAAGAATAAAAATCAAAAATCAATAAATGGGATGAATTCAAACTGAAAAGCTTCTTATCAATGAGGTGAATAGAGAGCCTATAGAATAGGAGCAAATTTTTAACCATATACACATTGATAGAGCATTAATATCTAGGATGTATAAAGAACTAAAAAAAATTTAACACCAAATAACACATAATCCAATCAATGAATGGTCCAATGCATTGGTTAATACCTGGTACATATTACATTTCGTCTTAAGCACAGATTATCCTATTGATATTGATGTCAGTTTTTTTAATGATTCTATTTGTGTGTTATATATAATATTGGGGTTTGTTTTGATGTAATCATACAAGCATAAAATATAATTTGCTTCACTTTGGTCCCCAGTGCATCCACTTTTTCTCCTCTCCTCCTTTCCCCTGTTCCACTTCATTTAATCTATTGGTGTTCTATTTATTTATAGCTTTTAAATTAGTGTTTGTAGATGTACATAAAGGTGAAATTCAATGTATGTAATACATTCATTTATGGACATACAATAATTTGGTAAATTTAATTTTATTTTTTCTCTCTTTTTCCCATTGCTCCTTCCTTCCTCTCAATCCCCTTTTTCTGCCCCCCTGACCTCCCTTTCACTTTCATGGGATTTCACTCCCCATTTTATTTCTTAGTTTGGTATAGCTGCTGTGTATGACAGAAAACATTCAACACTTGACTGTCTGAATCTGGCTTATTCCACTTATTCTGATGTTATGTGGTTCCATACTTTTCCTATTAGATGACATAATTTCATTATTCTTTATGGCTGAGTAAAACTCCATTATGTCCATTTTAACATATGTGAGCTGTTGCTCATGTAAGCAGAGCATGTGGAAAGTCAAATTAGATTTAGTCATAACATCATCTCAGAAAAACACATGTTTTTATAACATAGAAACATATAGTTTCCATAGGAATGTGTCTCCAAAAAAAAAATAAAAATGATTAGAGTTTGGGTGGACTAATTAAATTGTTTATAGTTATGAAATGATATTTCAAACTTTCCTTGATGAATGAATGTTGTTTCACATGCATTCAAACCTTATCATATTTTGCCAGTGAGAAGTCCACATTTTCAGGCTAGTGTCAGTAATCCCTGGGGATTTACAGACCAGAGAGATGGGAAGAGTTGCCTGGGGTAGTTACAAGTTTATACAGAAGGTTGACACTGAGAACAGATAAAAATAGAATGACCTCCTTGTGCTGCTTAAATTCCTACTTTTTTCTGTTGATTTTTAAGAACTTTGAAGATTTATCACCTAATCCTTAATTCCTCAGACCAAGTAGACACAGAATAATAGATAATGTTCCAATTAGATAGATAGTCCATCATATGGTGAAATTAGATAAAAAACTGGTGTTATTTCCATATAATCAGGGGATGTCTTTCATCACTAAAGTGATGGGGGCTTACAGGTAGTAATGACACCTGTTACAGAGCTGTTCCTCTCTTAGCTTCCCAGAATTGATGCCCACCCATTTAATTAACCCTCTATTCACCAAAAATCAGGAGGCCATATATTCTGACTTATGATCCCAAAGGAAAAGTTCAAATCATATTTTGGTGTTCCTAGACCTTGTATCCGCTCTGGCATTGCACCAAGGGGGTTGGAGGTCTATGTGTCCATGCAGGCCGCTGTTTTCTTTTTCTTTTCTTTCACATCCATTGGTTTGGGACATGCAGAATTTCCGGAAAGCATGAACCTCTCTTTTGTCAAGAATTTGGGTAACTTGCTGTGTACTGCAATATTCCCTCAGGAACTGCACAGCAACATAAATACACACTGGTGAGACCATCAGCTCCATCTTGTCTATGTCCCATCTCTTCTTGAGAGGCCATCTTCCCAACAGAATTAGTACAGATCAGACTGAAAGTACAGTTAAGGTGACTGACACAGAGACAACTTTTCTTGGTATATTAACAAGGCAGGAAGATTAAGTGGTCACCAAAGACTCCCCAGAAAGGATCATGCACAACCACAACAATCTCACTCAGTTCAACTCAGCCAACTTTTCTTGATGCCAGGAGTAAAACCTTCTGCTGGATATCAGGCTAAAATAGTGGATGATACCCAGACTGGGCCCTTGAGAAGCTCAATGTCTGGTTCAGGGAAACACTGGTGGAAACAAGCAATGTGATATAAGAGTAGAGAAGAAAACAATGGAAGTGTGTGCAGAGCACAGAAGTTGCTTCAGAGGAATAAGTGCTATTGCTGGTGGTGATGGTGGTGGTTTGTTCATTTCTTGGTTTGTGAGAATTTGTTTTGTTTTGTTTTGAACTGGGAATTAAACCAGACGTGATTCTCCACTGAGGTGCAGCCTTTATTCATTTATTTTTATTTATTTGTTTATTTATTTTGGTTCTGGGGATTGAATCCAGGGGTGCTTAGTCACTGAGCCATATCCCCAACACTTCACTATTTGTTCTAATTTGTTGTACATGACAGTAGAATGCATTTTGACACATTATATAAAAATGGAGTATAAATTCTTATTCTTCTGGTTGTATGTGATGCAGATATACACCAGTCATGTAACCATATATGCACATAGGGTAATGACCAGTTTTTTCTGCTGTTATATATATGATGCTGAGGGGTTCACTGCATTTCTGAAGCAGGTTTTGAACTCATAATCTTCCCGCCTCAGACTATAGAGTCCAAAGGAGAAGAGACGAGGAATAAGTTGTCCTACTCTTTGAGATTAGTAAGGAAAGACTACCAAAATAGGTGCTAAAAGAGCTGGCTTTTGGAGGCTCAACAGGAGTCTTTTCTGAGGCACAAAATTATTCTAGGCAGAGAAACCTGTGTGGGCAAAGATATATGGATGGAGCTTGTGTTCACAAAGGTCTCAAGATTTGTACATACAGCAGCTATGGGACTGGGTTTTCTCAGAGGTAGAATGCTCATCTACCATGTGTGAGACACTGGGTTTGATCCTCAGCATCACAGGAAAATAAGAATAATGATATTGTGTCCACTTATAACACTAACAACAACAACAACAAAATCAGCAAAAAGAAAAGCAGCTAGGTTCCAAGAACACATAAGGAGATTAGTCCCCGTAGCTTCAGTTGAGTTTGTCATAATATCACATAACCTTTGGCATTATTGACTACACAGTGATTTATTGATTTTCCACAAAATAATAATGTAAAGAATTATGGGAGTCCCATGCCAGGTACAAAATCCTGGTCTGGCCACTCACCCCCCCAAAAAAAAAATCCAAAAAGAAATTGCAAAAATCAAAAAAAGAACTTTAGTCAGTGCAGCCACACCAGAAAGACAAGGTGATCCATGTTTTTAGTCATGTCTTCTGGGTGCTGGCATGACCTGAAGGTTTAAATAGAAGCAGAATTGGGACAGTGGGGAAGAAGTATGCATTGTGAAGCAGTCTTGTCCAAACTGAGGTCTGAGGGATCACTATCTCACTTCTAGCACTCTTAGGTGGCTCCTGAGAAGTTCTTACCACTTGAAAGGAATAAATTTTATTTACTGTTCAGGATATTTATCTACCAGACCTGGAATCCTAAAAAAAACAGTGTATGTCCCATGAGATGATTGCTCCTGTTCAGGAAATAAACTCCTGTGTATATCTGTCTACAAGCTCTGCCTTTCCTGGAAGGAAATAAACAATGACTGAAGATTTCTGAGAAGCACCCTTGGATTCTGAAAAAAGATACTGTAAAAGCTGACACTTGATGGGCTGGGGTTGTGGCTCAGTTGTAGATCACTTGACTGTCATGTGTGAGACACTGGCTTTGACCCTCAGCATTGCATAAAATTAAATGAATTAAACAAAGGTGTTTTGTTCATCTACAACTAAAAAGAATATTTTTTTTTAAAAGCTGATAGTTGAATGTTCCTTCAATATTGCCTTAATATTCAAGGGGGATAAGACAGATTAGATAAATTGGTAATCTATTGCTAGTTTTTATATGAGCATTCCTTAAATTATTAACATGTCTATGTGCACAGCTGAGCAGTCACAAATATTAAGTTAGTAAAGGATCCTGAATTAAGGCAGAATGCCAAGCTTTATCCTGCTTTTAGTTACTCATTGTACAGCGGCAGGCCCCAGAGTCAATGTCTTTACCCAAGGCAGTATCTGTAAGTCCTTGTTTTCAAGCAAAGGTCAAAGAAGGAGAGTGCGTGATTCTTTGCCAGCTGCAAAGAGGACACTTGACCCCTCCAATTCTAGGAGATGCAAAGGTGGCCTTTCCACTGAATTCATCCCTGGCCCCACCTCCTTCCCCAGCACAAAAACTAGCCTCACTGAATCATAGCTTGTCACAGAAGGGACACTCTGCAGGCACAGTTCTGCAAAGGGCAGCCCATCTTGCTGAAAGAAAGATACAGAATTCAAAACTTATGAGGAAAAGTGGTGAAGAACCTATCCCTGAATTCTTTCATAGACACCTGGGTGCTCCTCGCTATCAGCCTTATGCTTTTCTGTCTGTGAGTCACTGTCAAGCCTTTTCTCCTCCAGAAGCCTGGAGTTGGTGGCCTAATCAGGTTCCTGTTTTCCTTAACTATTCAGAAGATCGAAATAGATGATGGAATTGAAATTGTTATACACACTTAAGAATTTTCTATTGATATTAGGCAGACTGCTTGAGCTTCTCCCTGCACTGAAATCTATATTCCTATGGGTTTGGGGATTCATGTTGATGTGTATTCCCAGTAATAATCTGATTGGCTCTGAGTTTACACATAGAGTGATGAACCAGAATTCAACAGATACAGCTAATGCATAAGTTCTTATCACATGTAGTGGGAACGTCACCCTTTCAAGCTTTGGGAATTCTGGGGAAAATTAGTCTCTTCATCTTCTGGGTTATCTGCTAAAAATATTCTGGAGGACTGTACCTGTTCATATGGTGATTCCTGTGCCCTCCTGGCTGTAGAACCATTTGTACAATGCACCATAGCCCCTCAGACTCCCTGGGAGGCTGACTGAACAATTCCCTCTTTTCTGTGAACCTCTCCTAGCACATCCTTCCTTCAAAAATCTCAATTCTCCCACCCTGAAATTCACAGAAATGTCTAAATGATGAGCATCTAGAGCAAAAATACCTGACAGAAATTTTAAGAAGTTTTATTCTTTTCTTTTGTATTATCTTTCCTTTCTCTGGGAGATTAGCATCAGTAAAGAGACTTATTTACCCCCAGTATAAAATCTACTAGCAACCTGACAAACACCCCAAACCCAATTGGGCTTTTCTTTATTATTTCCCTCCACACTCCAGCATGAAAGAATGAATCCATACAATCTAGAAGTGATGTAATTTAGTTTTATTGTACTGTTATAGTTAAAGCTTTGTCCCAGGGTTTTATAAACTAACTTCCATTCTGGTCACATATAATTAAATCAAGCGTTTATTGCAGTGCACTAGTGGCCACTGACTAGAACTTAAAGCTGCCCCCCACACCCGTCAGCCCTGAACAATTTCAAGGGTGCTCCTTAGAAGCCTGAAAACCACAAAAGGGATGTTTGGGGGTCTCGCCAATGTAAGGAAGCCAGGTTATAGAAGCAGGAGAGTGAAGTCAAGCGATTGGAAGCCTAACCAATAACAGTGAGTCCAGTCACCCCAGTTACAGAAACAGAGCTCTGTTACCCTAGTTAGAGAAACATTGCCCCACTAGGTAGTTCCATGTTCTTAAGGTTTTGATAGTAAAAGTAAAAGAACATCTTGACCCAATCATGACCCTTCTACTTTGCATGGCTGTTTTACAGAATGGAGTCACAAAACAAAATGGAGTCACATTTTTTTTACTATCACATTCCCACTGGTTTTAGTAGGTTTGTTGTCAATCTTGCACATCATTAGGCTTCAGTTTCTTTTTCATCCTTCTGTGTCTAAGGGACCATACTAGGCTGGCAAGACCATAAGTCGCACCTCACCTACACTCTTGTGTAATAGGCAGAGCCCTATAGTAGTCCCAATCAGGAGAAAGACTTAAGGGCCCAACTATGGCTGAGATGATTGTAGTCAGCCAAGGAGACCAGGAGCAATAGTTTTAGAACTAATTGCCTGAAGCTTCTTATGGTTTGTGTTTCTTTCTCACTAGCACCAAATTGTTTTTTTTTTTTTTTCCCAGAATGGTTTGCTTAAAAACAACACATTTTTCCTAGGGCCATACAAAATCCTACTTGTTTTAGAAAGAGATGATCTAGACCCCATCTGTTTGTAATACTATTTCTGTCAGAGAGTCTAGTAAAAATTCTAGTTTGGAGACTGATATTTTTAGTTCTCCAAAATCTATATATATTCTATGGCTGAGGGACTTAAAATTTTTAGAGCCTGTGATAAGAGCTGCAGTTCCCAAAGCAGTATACTGATCCAGCTATTCCCATACCAGCCAGGAGGGGAACTAAAATGGGGTCAGCCTGTCTATGTTGATAAATCAGAGGGCCCTGGTCTTTTAATAAGCCCAGGTACTTTTCCAATTTCTCCATCAAAATAGTAGGTTACATAGATAAGAGTTATTGACAGTTTTGAGATTTAGGCAAGGAGTTTAAAGTGGGACCTGGAAGCACAATTTTTGGTAAATGGGGAGTTGTCCCACTTATAATTTGGATTGTGAAAGCAAGTGTCTCTTTCTGGAAGATCACCCAGGGTGATCTTGGGGGTAATTCCCCAGGTACATCTTCCTGAGCTAGACATATTGGCGAATATCTATACTGACCATAATTTTTTCTATAATATTAGGGACCTACTACTGCTGTAAAGTAAAAGGGAGATGACTGTTCTTACTGCTTCGAGCTGAGAGGGAGCGATGTGCAGTGGGCAAGCAGTTTGGAGTCCCTTTGTAGAAACTGAGAGGGTCAAGGAGTCCATGGTAAAAATTTGATTCAGGAAGAATAGATTGTAAATTCATCTGGGGGTGTGCACTTCTATGAGAGAAACAAAATGACATGAGTACTGAAATAAGATTAATGCAAAGTAGTAGTTGTAGCATCTGAAATCTTTTCATGAATATTATGAAAATGATAGAAATTAATAATTGTTTACCAGGAGGCAAAAGACCTGAGAAATTGTTCCCATAACAAGGCCTAACAAAGCCTAATAAGGCCCTTTTTTAGGGAAATAAATCTTTAACATTGTCAGAATTATCAGGAATGTAGACACAACATTTAGGTAAGTTAGATAATGTCATCTTATTTTTGTAAAATATCTTTATTGGCATGACCTCTACATTCAGTAGAGATTTCTTTGTTACATAGGGGAAGATAGTTATACTAACAAACACTGATTAAGTCTATTTGTGTATGAGGTTAGGAAAATACGTAGGCCTTAAACTGACTAAAAACTTCTGACTCGCAATTTTTATTATCAGGCATTCTTGCCCAAGAATTTTTCTTTTGTTGTCTCCAGTCTTACTTACTGGAGGGTGTTAACACAAGTGTACACTTTATGTTACATTAAAATAAGTGTTGTTTATTTTAAATGCCAAGAAATGGCTATGCTTTGGTTTTTAACTGTTTTTGCTAGGTGATTAAGACCAAGCTGGTCAAACTGACCTTTTTTCTATCTATTGGAAAGAGTCAGCTGAGTTTCCTTGGAGGACACTCTTGGGGAAATTGTGAGCAGTATTTCAGCTCTGCTAGTGCCATCTACATTAGGATGGGTCAAGGTCTTGCTGACCATGTGGCTTCCCTTGGAAGCATCAGGCATGTCTCCTCTTTTTAATGAACCTTCTCTTTTGAAGCATGTATACTCATTGGCTTTCTGTTCTCCAGTAGTCTCATTAATCTCCCTTATCAGGAGGTTATGTGGCCCAGAGTTGCAAAGCTCTTCCTCCTGTTCTGGGTTCAGGCTGACACAGAGGGCAAGAGCCAAATATTGCTTTTCTTGTCCCCTTTATTTTAATCTTAATTTTTAAATTTGATCCTAAGCATCTAGCAAGTCAGTTATATCAGTGTTAAACTGAGAATACTCTGTTTTAACCTTAATGTTTATAACTTTAGAGTTAATTTTTTTACATAACACTATATCTTTATTTTTTATTAACTTATTTAATGTTGAGGATTAAACCCATTGACTCACTCATGCAAGGCAAACACTGCACTGCTGAGCTATAACTTTAGCCCCTTTTCAGTTAGTTTAACCTCTTTTAATTATTATCTGTCTACAGATGATGGCTTATTATGTCAAATTAACTTAGGTTGTGTGTTAATGAAGTTTTACTTCTATAACACATTAACAGGCTCAGTTATTGTTAGTTGTGGAGCAGGCTGAACAAGTGTCAGCTTCTTTTGTCTGCCTCAAGTCTGAACACATTCAATCTGTAAAGAAGAGTAATGTACCACACTTGTATTGATGTTTTTATATTAACCAAGGTTAGCTTTTAATGAAAAATCTAGACTGTGTAATGTAGAAAAATACTTTAAAATAAACGTTGCTGTTTAACCAAGATTATTTGTTGTAGGGGATAAAATTCACAGACACAATGTAATTAATATTTTCAGAAGGTTTTGTCATTTTAGTATATAAATATATCAGTACATTAATATTTGTCTGTAGGGAAAGAACTTGAATAGTTTTAACTATTTGTGTTACACATATAACCAACTTATTTACATATAAACCTTTTAATATTTATCTTTTATTTTTAGACCTTTATATTACTTAATTAGATCCTTTTGTTGTTTACTTAGAAGTATTAAAATTATACTTTACCACATAAAGACTTTTTACCTGGAACCTATTTTTAAATGGTTTTAAAGCTGATTTTTGTCTCTCTTTTAAAATATTATTTTATAAAGTTTACATATATTGTTTCCTGACTCTGTATGAATGTTAGCTAGCACAATATGACATACATCTGAAACATTAGCTTATTTTTTAAAACCTATTAGATTTTTACTAAATATATTTTTATATTAGAACATTTTAATAATTTTTAATCCATTGATCTTTCTTTCTGTTTATACCTTGAAATAACCCTTATACATTCCTGAATTAGATAAATTAATCTATTTTAATAAGATGAAATATTTGTTATTTATGGTCTTTAATTGAAATGTAGTTGAAACGTCTTGACTCCTTGCATATAGAACTATACTTGTTGGGACTTTTAATTTGTAGTAACCTTGTTTTTATGATAACACAAAATATTTTTGGAGAAAGAGAGAGAGAGAGAGAGAGAGAGAGAGAGAGAGAGAGAGAGAGAGAGAGAGAGAGTTTTTAAATATTTATTTTGAGGATTTTGGTGGAGGCAATATTGTTATTTTATTTTTATGTAGTGCTGAGGATCGAACCCAGTGTTCTGCATATTCCAGGCGAGTGCGTTACTACTTGAGCCACATTCTCTGTCCCACACAAATAATTTTTTAAAAAATTAATTTACCAACTTATGAAAACACAAACATTGTTTAGGTATTTTGCCTTATGGAATTTAAGGTGTTAAAAGTACTTGATACTATATTTAACAGTTAGAATTTTAACTTTGTTAAACAATTAGATGTCTATACCAAACACATCCATGATTAATTTTATATATGTTTAGGTGTAATTTATGTTTCATTTTTAAAAAACAAGGTATCAAACAGGTGCATTCAATAGTGTTAGTAATCGTTTTTTCCTGTTGAAGAAAAGTCCTAGAGAGAATGGATATCAGACACTTTATAAATATTAACATTTTAACAGCTGTTTAACCATCTAGAAAAAAACTGTCATTAGTAACTTTAAAGACATTTGTATTTTTATTTATTTTACCAATTTAAATTAAAACTTTTAAATCATAATAATGAAAGGTATTTGGATCTATTTTTTAATTTTAATTTATGATCTCAGATGTCAATTTTTTTGTACCAAATATATGTAGACATGGCAATACATGTAGATGGACAGTACACGGGTGCACCCACACAAAGCAAACAGGCAAACAAAAGCCTTGTAACTTATTTTTTAAAACCTATTAGATTGAGGGTTAACCCTTGTAAATTGGCCTTAGAATAAAGCAGAGTGTAATCAGAAAAACATATTAATCTAGGCATATTGGATCAAAGTTATCAATTTGGCAAATATAAAATTTTAAAAGTTTTTTTGACCTTTTCCTTGAGGAGGTCCTGTTCATCAAAGCTAAAATGAGTTAAGGGAATATAGACAAATGAAAGGGTCTTATTTTTTTCCTGAAAAAACTTCCGAAAGATGCAGCTCCACTGGTCTCCTAGGGAGAGTCCCTAGGTTGGGGACTCATTCTAAACTGTTTTTTCCTCATTTCCTGGATTGTGGCGACCAAATTTTAACCTGACATAGAAAAATCTTTGGACCACTTTTTTAATAGTTGGGAGTTATTCATGCTTGCAAATACTGAGAGACAAAATCCAAACTTCCTAGACAAAATTATGCTTTTTGTTATACAATTTAGTAATAATAATTTTATAAAACACTTTAGTTTTAATCTGTTCTCTATAAGAACTGACACGATTTACCCAGTTGGCACCTGGCCTAGTTACTAAGTGAAGGCAATCTCCAGATTGCTTTTTTTTTTTTTTTTACCTTTAGCTTTTACTATTGACAATTCCTGTTGGAAGCACTTTATATTTTAATGAAAGCTGTAGTGAGCACAGTTAAAACCATTTTAATCATTTCTTTTCTCATTAGAAACAAATTGAAGTAGAAATCAACACAGAACACAAAGGCAACAAACAAAAACAAACCAACAAACAAAAGTTCTGAAAATTGTTAAGAAAATAAGTTAAAGGGGTCCAGGTAGAGATCTCTATAGAGCTTCCTTGTCCCATGATGATGGTGAAGAGAAGGAGTTCTGATGAGAGAAGAGCAGTTGTGAGAACAAAAAAAGGGCCCATGCACAACACAGGAACAGATAAACACAAGACAGATGTCCGGCAAACAGACACTGGACAAATAACAAATAGAAAGGCAGAAGCTGGAGAAACGATAAACAGCAGAACAGATGCAGGACAAGCAACAATCGGTAAGGTCACACAGGGAGACCTCAAATGGGGCACAGACCACGTCTCATTCTGCCCCCAGGTACAAGATGAGGCCCCACAGGGAGTCCTCCAGGGGGACAGAGACAATGTCTCCTCATGCCCCAAGATACAGACAGGTGAGGTCACACAGGGAGTCCTCCAATGGGGCAGAGTCATGACTCATCCTGCCCCAGGCAAAGGTAAGAGCCCACTGGGAGGTCTCCAGGGAGACAGTGGCAATATCTCCTCCTGTCCCAGGAAAGGTGTAAGCAACTTTGCCCAATCTGGCCTTTTCCCCAGAGGAGTCCACTCACCATTTCTGAGAGGCCAGCCGGAGGAGCATCCTAGGATGCTATAGCCCCCCAGATGTTATAGTTAAAGCTTCACCCCAGGGTTTCACAAATTGACTTCCAGACCACTCTTGTATAATCGAATCAAGCCTTTTTTGCAGCACACTAGTGGCCACTTAACAGAATATAAAGCTGTTCCCCTGATCAGTCCTGAACAATTGCAAGGGTGCTACTTATAACCCTGAAAACCACAAAAGGGATGTTTGGGGGTCCAGCCAATGCAAGCAAGCCAGGTTTCAGAAGCGGAAGAGTGCAGTCAAGTGGCAGGAAGCCTAACCAATCACAGTTGGCTCAGTCACCCCAGTTACAGAAACAGAGCCCTGTTACCCTAGTTATAGAAACCATGCCCCATTAGGTAGTTCCATGTCCTTAAAGGTTTTGATAAAAAAAGGAAAAGAACATCTTGACCCAGTCATGACCCTTCTACTTGGCATGGTCGTTTTATAGAATGGATACACAAAACAAAATGGAGTCACATTTAATTTTACTATCACAGTATTAAATGGCAGGATTTGTAAGAATATAAGAAACCTACACTGCCTTAAACATTCTCCTCTAAAAAGCAGCAGCAAGTTCTTATTGCAACTGTCTGGAACACATTATGGGTTCTTATTTTATATTGCATATTTTTTTCTCATTCAAAAAGACAGTTCCTGAACTTTGGAGGGTCCCCCTCCATGTAGATGAGAGGAATTACAGAGCATGCTGGGCCATTTATCCATGCCACAGTTTTCTCCTTTGCCACTATGGGGCCACTTTTGCAGAAATAGCTGTTTAATGGTTAAAATAGCTGCTAGGAGTCTCTTGTACACTATTTCTTTTTCTCCATGTTTCCCTCATTTTGGGGATGGTGGAGCATGGGTTGTATGACATAGAACACTCTGGCATGGGGCTGTGAGTATGACACATCTGAGTTGCTGCCAGCCAGGCTAAAGGAGCACCAGCCTTTGTGGGTTTTCATACAAAGGAAGTTGATGCATGGGGGCAATAAACAAAGTGTGCTGTGACTGGCCACCTTGATGAACATGAGCATGCCTGGCTTTGGGCTACTATCTGAGCATCACAGTTGGAGAAACAGAATCAATGAGAGAGAATTGCCTGGAGATGATTCCTCAGTCATTCATTCCTCGCTGTAGCACTCAGAGGACACAAGGAACTCGGTCTTCCCTTTGAATCAAGGCAACCAGATTGTCTGACAACAGACTTGGGTGACACTCAACATGGCTCACATTTGTGTGAGGTAGAGGGAAGTCTCATTGTTTCAAAATGGTATATTTGCCATTCAACAGAAGGATATTATTACTGCTTCCAAGGATCCATATAAAGTCAATTTTCAAGAAGGGCTGGATGCTGAACTGGGAGCATTGCAGAGAAAAAATGAAAAACCCCAAAGTTTTATGACCAAGTTGTAAGAAAAAAATGTCACCAGAGGCTCTCAATGGGCCCTCTGTGATTGAATAGACTGTGTTAAGCAAAATCTCTTCATCAAAGTAACTTCAAAATATCACCCCCCTTTTTAGACTTGGAAATACTACATTAAGGAAGGGCCAACATACCAAAGAGACATGCAAATGAAATGCCCTGGCAGAATGCCAGGCTGGACCTTGCAGGAGCACTCAAGTCTGGGAATGTGTATTGAGTATAAACCTAATAATTGAGTAATAAAATCTCAACTTCTCTTAACTCATCATTATGACTTTGGTGTAAGGGAGTGCTTTCTAAATGAAGTTGGGAAAGATCGAATGTGCCCACTTTCTCACACTGTGAGTTGGAGTTGTTATATATCACCTACATGTTACCTATCTCATTGCCTGGTCCAGTTTCTGAGTCAAAGACTGGTCAGGCTCTTATCTATAGAATGACAATCATACTCACCTGGCTTTGTCTCTCAATTTATATATTTGAAACCTATTCATATGTGCTGTTTGAGAAGTTGGGAATTTCTGAGCCAACACCTTTGTCTTTCTTTGGAATGTTTCTGTACTACTGCAAGGTGAGTATGGTTGAGTTCCCTCTTTTTTCTTTGGCAAAAAGAAAGTACCAGTTTAATGTCATTGGTAAAACTGCACTTCTTTTGGAGGAAGTTCCCAGCTCTCATCCTTTTTGAAACAGTGTGCAAGCTCCACGCTGAGCATGGCCAGATTTTCCCTGGGGCTCTGCTGTTAAATTTTCAAGAGCCTCAGTGGAACAGCTCAGATCTCTAGTTCATCTGCATTGGATGCTCATGATGTTGTTCAGACTTGTACATATCATAAAGGGGATGTTTAATTTGCCTTTGCACATTTCCAGGAAATTTATATTGTATTTAATATTTGATCAAAAATCTGTGAAATAGAAGACATCAAGCACATTCAAACACTCGTATTCATAACTAGATTTCATGAGTAGCTATTTAAAAATGTTCATGGATAGATTTGAGACTAAAATTTCTTGAGCAATGCAAGTATTCATAGTTTGATAATTTACACATACATAATTTCTTAATGTCTAAATTTGTGGTTATTTCTATGGCACTACTCAAGTTTTACTACTGAAGGTACATTTAGAGGAATTGAGAGATGAAACAAAAGCATTCTGAATTTTTTATTATTCTCCAAAGATAATGCCCTGTCTATAAATCTTAGAAGGAAAAAATTATGAATGAGATCAGACAGTTTTTATCTATGGACTTCACATAATTAAACATAAGATGAGTATTGTTTTTTCAACAAAGGCACATTTAGTGATGTCAAATGAAAAAAATTATAAATAGATCAGACAGTTTTTATCTATGGACTTCACATAATTAAACATAAGACGAGTATTGTTTTTTCAACAAAGGCACATTTAGTGATTTCAAATGAGCAGAAATTGGGTGATTTAAATATTATTAAAATTTAAGTCAACTGAATGGAATATTCCAAAAGAAATGTGAAATTGTGGCTTGCATTTGGGACTAACCTGGTTAGGTATTTGACTCAAATCTTGATTACTGGACAGAAATTCATGAGCTCAAAATTAGAGGCCAGAAAAAAGGCTACACTCTGCTCAGATTATCTCTCCCAAACACTGAGGCTTATTTATCATATTCTAATTCTAAAATTCTGAGATCTAATGACCATCTGAGAATTTCATAATTTAGCTATTTCTGCTAAAAAGGCATTATTTTCCTATTCACGTTTTTCTGTTCAACAGTATACTAGACAGGCTGTAAGATCCACATAATTGGGGGTCTCCCTGTGCATCATAAAATATCACCCCTGAAACATAGCAACAAGAAGATTTATTTTTAAGTGTTAGAAGCAAAAACTTAGAGAACTTAATTTGCTGACTCCCATGGGTAGAGTGGCATCTCCCCATCTTTTCCACATTGAGCTGGAAAACTGGAAGGTGACCCCATTTTGTCAATCCATACTTATTCTTTCTCACTTTACAACATACATGAGAATCACTGTTATGGCATTGGTGTCCCTCAGAAGCTCATGTGTGAGGAAAGTTCAGAAATAAAGTGATTGAATTCTGAAAGCCTTAATCTACTCATTACAGAATTTCCTCAGTAAGGATTAACTGGGTGCAACTGTAGGAAGGTAGGATATTGGTGGAAGAGGTGGGTCTCTGAGGGCCTGGCTTCAAGGCATACATTTTGTCCCTGGTTAGTGGAGTTTCTGTCTGCTTTCTAGTGCCATGTCCTAAACTATTTTATTCTTTTACACTCTTCTGCCATGTTATTCTGCCTCACTGCAGACCACAGCAACATAGTAAGCCGTGTATGAATTGAGACCTCTGAAACTGTGAGTCCAGTGGTTCTTGTCAGGGTCACAGTAATGAAGAAGCCAATTAAACTAATCACATCAACATGGTTAACTAAAGAGGTGATTTGTGCCTTTAATTTCCTAATTTCCCCATGATTCTAGAAGGATTAATGAAAGAAATGAAAAAGATCTGGGGAAAAAATGAGTGAAGTGTCCTTGAGAATGTCCCTGGGAAACTCACTCACTTTCTCTCAGCTTTGATTTTTTCACATCCAGGTGGAAGGAATGATTCAAAGTTGGAAGGATTTCAAAAACAGTTCATGCACATGAGAAAATGATACAGAAAACTAGATTTGCTTCATATTCCTACTCAAGGACAACAAGCAAAACTGTGGCACATACCTATAGTCCCAACCACTCTGGAGGCTGAGGCAGGAGAATTGCAAATCCAGGAGTAATCTGAGGACCTTTAAGAAGATATATCTGCCATTTGTCCCAGATATCCCACTTCTCGGACTATACCCAACATAGAGAACATCGCAAAATCTTATCTCAAAGAAAAAAGAGAATAATTACTTCAATATGTACAATACTTCAAGAAAATTCAAGATTGACTCTAAATTCCCTTTTCTAATATCTCTTTTCTTTTTTCTTTTATGCTTTTAGATGTCTTAGTATAAGATCTTCTCTCTAATATTCCCTTTTTAGCAAGAAAGTATAGAAGGTGGCATCACCATATTAGAACTTAAACCATACTACAGAGCAATAGTAACAAAAACAGCATGGTATTGGCACCAAGATAGACTGCTAGAACAATAGTACAGAATAGAGGACACAGAGACTAACCCACATAATTGCAGTCATCTTACATTAGACAAAGGTACCCAAATAAAACAAAAACCACCTTCTTGCAAAATACAAGCATGACCTATGGCCCACATAATCACTGTGTCTTGTCCTTTCCATTGATCAGTCTGTAAGTCCTAAAGGGCCTGTTGCTGTGGAAGAGATGTGTCACTCAGTGCAGTGTGACCTTCTGAGTCATAATTTAGAAAATTTAAAACAAATACAGCATTATTGAGGTTTTTTTGGGGAGTCATAGTCTTATATCCCCCTTTTAATTTTTGTAATTGTAGCTTAATAGATAAACGAGCTCATTCTACAATGGCTTGACCTTGAGGGAATATGGAATATTCCTTATGAAATAACTGTTTTATGGTAAATCCAAAATTCTTGGTGAAATTGTTGAAAAGAAAAGCTTACATAAGCCAGTGAATTATCAGTTTTAATCTGTATCATAGTGAGGTTCTAAGCAACTTAGGAAGACTCTGTTTCAAAATCAAAAGGACTGGGTAACAAAATCAGTAAGAAATGTTAACAGATGCATTTTACAGAGATCTCCATAATGGTGAGCAGGTCATTCCCTGAATAAGGCCAGCCCGCAGTCCCACCAGGCAAGTTAGAAAGTCACTGGCCCACATAGAGGGGCAGTGTGCAGGCTTTTCAGGCTTTTTCAACATAACCCCATGATGCACATTTTGTCCTCACTGATTAATTCTCTCAGTTATCTTTGATTTATTGGTTTTGACCTCTTTTCCTTCTTGTTTTCCTGACTATTGGAATGATTCTGATTGCAAAATGGCTGAACTCCTTTTACCTCTGACTGTCTGCTGACTCATAGAATTCAGTGAATTCACATTTAGTAATAAATAAACAAAAGGTCGTCTGTAGATTTGTGTTTACAAGCAGTTCTGCAACATTTTGTAACTGTGTTGGGAGTGTTCTGGAAGATGCGGAAAGAAATATGTAACACATGTGAGGTTGAAACATCAACCAGGTTTTTTAGAAGGTCTTTTGAACTTTCAATGGAAAATGAAATTACAAGATTTTGCTCCAGGGCCCCACTTTTTGATGGTAGTAATTAGCTATGTAACTGTATGTGATGAATTAAATTTCTGGGGCTTAGTTGCTCTTTCATAAAATGATAATTATAGCCATACATATCTCATAGAATTGTTGGATGGGTTGTGCCAGTTAATGAAGGAGAAGTCCTTACAACAACAACAAAACAACAACAAAAAGATATTAGAAAAGAAAGTAGAAGTAATTGGATGTCACTTTCCTATGTTCATATATGCATACATGACCAGAAAAAATCCACATGATGTACAACCACAAAAATGGTATTTTAATTTGAATAAGATATACTCCACGTATGTATAATGTCAAAATACAATCTTCTTTCATATATATCAAAAAACCCCAAATAAAAATTTAAAGAGTTAAAAAATAAACACTAGCTAGTTTTTCTTGAGGTAAGGGGTGTGTGGAGGTGTGGTGTACCTCTCTCTCTGCACTCCCAGTTGAGAAAACTCTCTAGACTTTAGGACTCAGAGCTTCCATGGCAGCTGTGTCTTCTTTAAGATCCTGCCTATTCTACCTTTGTGCATCATGATCATAGGATCTCTTGGTTCCTGACTGGACTGCAGGAAATTATGGACTTTAATATACAAGATAAGTAGAATAATGAAGAAGTGGTGTGTTTTATATCAATCCTGAGAGAGGCAGGCGGTCCTGAGCAAGTCCTGTGATTCAGATAACAAGACCCGCGGACATCTTAGGTCAATTCTAGCCAATATCCATCACCTACATGAGGAAAGAAGTCTAGTTACACCCAATGGCTCACACTTCCCTTCTCTTTAGTTTTGTTGATTATGCTATTTTTATATTTTTTGAAAAATGAGTAAGTTTGACAAAGGAAAAAATGAGTGAGTCAAATCCTGCTACAAGTTTCAGTAAAGTATTCTTTAACTTCACAGAACTCATCCAAATTTGTAATTCAAAATCTATATGTGTGGGTTTTTTTTCATCTTGCTGTTTAGTGTTTAATTCCCCCAACAATGGTTAAAATTCATGAAAGCCATGTTTCTGGATAGTTCATGTGTAATGCTTGACACAGGTCCTGAACACAGTGGGCATACATCACATTCAACCTGCAGTGACTATGGGTTGAGGAACATTTTTCCTTCAGTCCAAGAGGATGTGTTCCTGGACCTGACAGTCTTCACACCACTCAAAACACAAGGCCGAGAATACTTGGCTATTCCCTCTCCCCACCACAAAGCTTAGATACTTCTGCCTCTCAAAGTTAGCAAGATGAAAATAGTACCTACTTAAAAGAAAGAGCATTTGAGAGCTGAGTTTAAAAAATCATCTTACTTTTTTTTTCTTTCATTCCATTCTATTTTTTTGCATACTTAAGATTATGACCTGTGAGTTTTGAATGTAAAACAAAAGCCAAACCCATGTGCAATTTATTTGTCAGTGGAAGTGATAACAGGCTTCTCAAAACAGATATTATGTGGACTTACGATGCACAAGAGAATGGACTGTCCCATGCCAAGAAAGAAGCTCCACCTTTAAAATTGATAAGAATGTTTTTTTCTCATACCTCTATGATTACTTTATTTGGCATCCTACAATTGCCTGTTCATGTGTGCCCCTCTCAAATCAGCATGGTATCTGGGGCTGAGTCTGTATATAACCAAATACGTGAGCAGATCTTCATACTTAACCTATGGAACAAATGTAGGTGTCCTTCAAAAGATGAATATATAAAGAAAATGTGATACACACACACACACACACACACAATGAAATATGACTCAACCTTAAAAAAGAATAAAATGGCATTTACTGGTAAATGGATGGAGCTGGAGAATATTATGTTAAACAAAATAAGTCAATCCCCCCAAACCAAATTTCAAATGTTTTCTCTGATATCTTAATGCTAATTCACAATAAAGTGGGGTGTAGACATGATTAAGTAGAAATATGTGAAGGGAATGAAGGGGGTTTATGAGTAGGAAGTATAGTAAAATGAATCTCTTGGTTGTACATGATGTAGATTTACCTGGATTGTGTAACCATATATGCACATAAAGTAATACTGTATTATTCATTCTATTATTCTTCCCTTTTTATATTTTATTTTGAGAGAGGGTCTATCTAAGTGTCATAGGGCCTCAATCAATTTATGAGACTGGTTTTAAACTTGCAATCCTCCTTCGTCAGCTTTCAGAGTCTTGGAGATCAGAGCAAGGAATAAGTTTTCCTACTGCTCAAGATAAATTAGGAAAGACTATACCAAAATAGGTGCTGTGGGAGCTGGTTTTTGAAGGGTAAGCTGAAGTCTTTTGTGAGGCACAAAAACATTCTAGGTGCAGTAACCTGTATAGCCAAAGATTTATGGATGTAGCTTGTTTTGATGAAGGTCTCGTGTATTCTCATGTCATCAGCTATGGTGCTATGAAAAATTAAGAAAATTAAATGCTAATGGTTTTGCTTGAGTTCAAAAATAAAATATTAAATAACATTGACATTATTGATTACACAGTGATATATTTATTTTTTCACCAAACATACACTAAGCATACTACAGAAGTTTCAGGCCAGATACAAAATCTAGGTCTGGCCACTCACCCCCAAAATCAAACGCAAAGGGTAAATGTAAAAAGCAAGTAAAGAAATATAATCTGTGTATCCACCCCAGGAAGATATATTTTTAGGCATGTCTTCAAGGTGTGGAGTTGACCTGAAGGCTTTTATATAAGAATTAGAGCAGTGGGGAAGAAGTATGCATTGTTAAGCAATCTTGCCCAAACTGTAGTCTCATGGATCACTATCTCAGTTCTAGCACTGTGAGGTAGCTCCTGAGAAGTCCTAATCACTTGAAAGGGGTAAATTTTACTTACTGCTCAGGATGTTTATCTACCAGATATTGGATACTAGAAAGGCAATGTAGATGTCATGATATGATTCCTTTTGTTGAGGGAACATTCTCTTCATAGTGATCTGTCTACAAGACTCTGCCATTCCTGAAAGGAATTGAAAAATGAATGAGAAATTCTAGGTACCACTCTGGTGCTCTGAAGAAAACCTGCTTTAAAAGCTGAGGATCAGGGCTGGGGTTACAGATCAGTTGGTAGAGTGCTTGTCTTGCATGCACAAGGCCCTGGGTTCCATCCTCAGCACCAAACAAACAAAACAAAACAAAACAAAACCCCCAAAGCTGACAATCAAATGTCCCTACAATCTTGCCTCAATCTCCAAGATGGTATCAGATTAGGTATATTTGGGACTAAATATTCTTATTTTGCTAGTTTTTAGATAAACACTCCTTAAATGATTAACATGTCTTGTGCAAAGCTGCGTAGTCACAAATATTAGGTTAGTAAAGGATACCTAATGAAGGCAGAATACCAAGATTTATTCTTCTTTTAGTTACCCATTGGACAGCTGTTGGCCTCAAAGTTAGTGAAATTACCAAAGGAAGTTTGTTTAAGTCAATAGTTTAAAAGATCAAAGAGGAGAGTGCATGATTCTTTGTCAACTGCAAAGAGAACACCTGACCTCTCCAATTCCAGGAGATGCATAGGTGGCCTTTCCACTGGCCCCACCTCCTTTCCTAGCACATAAATTGGCCTCACTGAATTACAGCTTGACACCTTTTGGCAAAAAAAGCCCAAATAGCAAAAAAAAAAAAAAAAAAAAAAACAATTAAGAAGACAGAACTGCTGAAGAAAAGTGGTGATGGATCTGATCTCCAATTCTTCCATAGAGACCTGGGTCCTCCTGGCTATCTTCCTGGTGCTCCTATATCTGTGAGTAGCTGTCCAGTCTCCTCTCCACTGTTACCCTGGAGGTGGGGACCTAATCATGTTCCTCTTTTCTTTGTCTATTTGAAAGATCAAAAGAGATCATGGAATTGAAATTTCTATAAACACTTAAAAAGTTTCTATTGAGCATGCCTGGCCCCATCTCCTTTCCTAACACATAAATTGGCCTCACTGAATTACAAATTGACACATTTTTGGCAAAAAAGCCCACATAGTAGAAAAAAAATTCAGAAGACAGAACTGCTGAACAAATGGTGAGTTCTTGTGGATAGGGAAATTGGTGTTGAGATTTGTTTCTGGGGGTTATCTGATTGGCTCTGTGTTTCACCTAGAGGAATAAACCAGAATTCAGCATATACAGATAATTAATAACTATTATCACATGCATTGGGAACCTCACTCCCTTTCAAACTTAGGGAATTCTGGGGAAAACCAGTTTACTTGGGTTTTGTCTCTTTATCTTCTTGGATTTCTGCCTATTGCAGAAGACATGCAAGAGGACTATCCCCTGTGCATGTGGTGACTCCTGCCCCCTCTTGCCCCCAGCACCCTCTATATAACACACCAATTTCCCCTCAGACTCCCTGGAAGGTTGACTGCACAATTCCCTCTTTTTCTCCTGGCACTTTCCTCTCTTGTAAAACTCAATTATTTCACCCTGAAATTCACAGAACTGTTTTCTTGTAAATGATAAGTGTCTAGAGCAGAGAATACCTGACAGAAATTTTAATAAGTTTTATTCTTTCCTTTTGTATTATTTTTGCTCTCTCTGAGATATTAGCATCAGTAAAGAGACTTATTATCCCTCAATATGAAACAGTCTAGCAGCGTGAACAACATCACAAAGCCAAATTGGCTTTACTTCTTTTCCTTTACACTCCAACATAAACGCAGGAATGAATATCATCTAGTAGGGAAATTGCTTTTACTAATGGGATCCTGACATCATGAAACAGAGGGAAAGAGGTTATTTTGATTGTGGGTAGGAGAGATTCCACACAGGTCACATCTGACATTTGTCTCAATTTCACTCTTAAAAATAAGGAATCAAAATAGCATGGAAAATGAAAATATAGATCTGTCTTATTGTCTGAAAGAAAAGGTACTACTAATTCAGGGTGTTGTGGCAACATAATCCTCTCTCTGCAGACATTCTCTAGTGAATCAATGTAGTTTAATTTTACTGTATGTAATGACAGGATTTGTACAGAGTATGTGAAAACTATACTGCCTTAAAAATTCTCCTCCAAAGAAGCAGCAAGTTCTTATTCAACTGTCTGGAACACATTATGGATTCTTATTTTATGTTGCATATTGTCTGCTCTGTCATCAGGACTGTAACTAAAATTTGGAAGGTCACCTTCTATGTAGTTAAAAGGAATTGCTGGGCATGTTGAGCTATTTAAACATGCCAGACTTTTCTCTTCTGTGCTACTATGGGGCAATCTTTGCAAGACTGGTTGTTTCGTGATTGAAGTAGCTGCCAGGAATCTCTTGTTCACCATTTTTCCTTTACCTAGTCTTTCATCTATTATCAATGCTGATAGGGGTGAAGATTTTAGGATCCAGAACCCTCAGGCATGGGGATGTGAACATGACACATCTGTGTTGCAGGTTGGCTAGCCCAAGGAAGCACCAGCCTTTGTGGGTTTTCATACAAGGAGAGTTGATGTATAGAGGCAATACAAAAATTTATTTTATGATTGACTGCCTTGGTAAACATGAGCATGCCTAAATCTATGCTGCCATCTGAGCATCACCAGTTGGAGGATCAGACTCAATGAGAGGAGGAATGGCCTGGAGATGATTCCTCAGTCATTTATTCCTCACAGTAGCACTAAGAGTCTAAGGAAACTCAGCCTTCCTTCTTGCTCAAGTCACTTAGATTGTCTGACAATGGACTTGGGTGACACTCAACTTAGCTCACGTTGGTATAAAGCCAATGGAAGTCCCAGTTTTCTTAAATGTCACATTTGTCATTCAACAGAAATAAGAATACTATGACTGCTTCCAAATATCCATGTGAAGTCAAATTTAAAGAAGGGCTGAATGCTGAACCAGAGACATGGCATAGAAAGAAGGAAAAGTATGAAAGGTTTATGACCAAATTGCAAAAAATAATGTTACCATAGGTTCTCAGTGGACACTGTGTGCTTGAATGGATTTGGTTACTCAAAATCTCATAATGAAAGGCATGTCAAAGCATTGGCCCTTTTTTACTAGGAATCTCTACGTTAAGGAAAGGTTAACATACCAAATACACATAGCAACTCTGATGCTCTGGCAGAATGCCAGCCTGACCTTCTCAGGCGCAGTCAAGGCTGGGAATGTTTATTAAGAACAAACCCAGTTATTGGGGCAATGAAGACTCAAGTTCTTTTACCAAATCATTGTGCCTCTTGTGGCAGGAAGTTATCTCTAAGTGGTGTTGGAAAACAGAATGTGCCAGTTGGAGTTTTTGTTGTTATGTATCACTGACATGTTACCTATCTCACTGCCTGGTCCAGTTTCTAAGTCAGAGACTGGTCAGGACCTTATCTATAGAATGACAATCAGGGTGACCCGGCTTTCTATTTCACTTTATAGATATGGAACATACTCTCATGGGCTATTTAAGAAGCTGGGAATACCTGGGCCAACACCTTTGCCTTTATTTGGAACTCTTCTGTACTACCGCAAGGTGAGTGTGCTTGAGCTCCCTCTATTTTATCTCCTGAGTACAAATGCCAGTTTAGTGTCATCAATAAAAATGTTTATCTTCAAGAGAAATTTAGTAGTTTTTATCCTTTGAGAAACAATGTTCAGGCCCCTCCTGGAGCATGGGCAGGTTTTCCCTGGAGCTCTGATGTCAACTCTTCAAGAGCCTCAGTGGAACAGCTTGGATCTCTCGTACATCTGCATTTGATCTTCATGATGTTGTTCAGACTTTGAATTTTTCATAAAAATGATTTTTAACTTGCTTGGTGCACATTTCCACGACGATTATATTGTGCTTAGTATTTGAGCAAAAAATCTGTGAAAGAGGGCATGGTAAACACCTTCAAACATTCCTATTCTTTGCAAGGTCTCATGAGTCCCTTTGTAAATTAAAAATGAAACTACAATTTCTGAAGTACCCCAAGCATTCATAAGTTGACAATTTGCACATAGTTAATTTTTTAATATGTAAATACCCTGTGGTTATTTCCATGGCTTCACCCAAGTTTTACTTCCTGTGACATATTTGGAGAATTTAACAGATGAAACGACAGCATTCTGCATTTCTTCTTATCATTCAAAGATAGCACCCTAGCAGTGAGTCTTAGCAACAAATAAGTATGAATGAGATAAGTTAGCCCTTGTATATGGATTTCACATAATTAAACACAAGATGTGTATTGTTTTTTAACAAAGGCAGTATCACATATGAAATGAACAGTAATCACATGATTTAAAAAAAATTTAAATTTTTAAACTAAATACAAGGTAACATGTTCCACAAGAAATGTGAATTTTCATCAAGCCTTTGTCATTAACCCGTTTAGATATCTGACTCGGGGCCTGACTCTTGACAGAAATTTATGAGCTCAAAACCAGAGGCCAGAAAAAAATGCTACACTCTGCTCAGATTATCTCTTCCAAACACTGAGGCTTGTTTATCATACTCTAATTCTATAATTCTGAGCATAATTATAGACCCCCCTGAGAATTATAGGCCCCCTGACACCCTGAGAATTCCATTCTGCTATTCCTGCTGAAAAGGCATTATTTTCTATTTACGCTTTCCAGATAAACAGTATACTAGACAGGCTGTAAGATCCACATAATTGGGGATCTCCCTGTGCATCATGAAAACATCATCCCTGAAATATAGCAATAGGAAGATTTCTTTTTAAGTGTTAGAAAAAAAAACTTAGAGCAAGTACTTAATTTGTTGACTCCCATGGGTAGGAGTTGCATCTCTCCATCTTTTCCACTTTGATCTGGAAAAACAGAAGGTGACTCCATTTTGGCAATCCTTACTTGTTCTTTCTCACTCCACAACATGCATGAGAATCACTGTTATGGTCTTGGTATCCCTCAGAAGCTCATCTATGAGGAAATGTAAGAAAGTTCAGAAATAAAGTGATTGAATCGTGAAATCCTTAATCTACTCTATACTATTTCCTCAGTAAGGATTAATTGGGGGCAACTGTAAGCAGGTAGGGTATTGTTGGAAGAGGTGGGTCACTGGGGGCCTGGCTTCAGGGCATACATTTTGTCCCTGGTTAGTGGAGTTTCTGTCTGATTCCTAATGCCACATCCTGAGCTGCTTTATTCCTTCACACTCTTCTGCAATGCTATTCTGCCTCACCACAGACCACAGCAACACAGGAAGCGATGTATGAACTGAGACCTCTGAAAATGTGAGCCCAGTAAATCTTAGTTTTCTACATGGTTCTTGTCAGAGTCACAGTAGTGAAATAGTCAGCTAAACTACTCACATCAACATGGTCAACTTAGAGGTGACTGGTGCCTTGAACTTCCTCATTTCCCCAGTATTCTACGGAGATTCATGAGAGAAATGAAAAAAGATCTGGGGATGAATGAGTGAAGTGGCCTTGAGAATATCCCTGGGAAACTCACTCACTTTTTCTCAGCTTTGATTTTTTCACATCCAGGTGGAGGGAATGACTCAAATTTGGCAGGATTTCAAAACAGTCCATGCACATGAGAAAATGATACAGAAAACTAGACTTGCTTCATATTCATACTCAAGGACAATTAGTGAAACTATATCACACACCTGTAGTCCCAACCACTCTGGAGGCTGAGGTAAGAGAATCACAAATTCAAGGTTCATAGGAAACTTGGCAATACCTTGTCTAAAAAAAAAAGAGGATAATTTCTTCAATATGTACAATACTTCAAGAAAATTCAAGATGGACTCTAAATTCCCTTTTCTAATATGCTGCAGTCTGGCTGGGCACAAATTAACCAAGCCGCCACAAAGCCTTGTAGGTTCAAACAGCAACTCTTTATTCTGGAACTCTCACCAGCACTCTACATACACTTCCCAGGAACACACTCCCTCCACAGGGCTCCACGCAGTCAATTCTCTCTGAATCCCAAGAGAACTCAACGGGAACTCAAAAGTAGCGAGCACCAGAGGCAGCAGGATCCGCTCTAATCCCAGAGCCACCCTAATCTCAGAGCAGGGTCATCTTTTAACCATTCCCTTCAGCAAAATGCCAGGCATCATTCCGACTAAACTGTGGCTCTCAACACTAATATCCCATTTATTTTCTCTTCTTTGCCTTTGGATGACTTAGAATAAGAGCTTCCCTCTAACTGCCAGTTATAGACCATATTCCAGTCTGATTTCAAGGGATTCTAAATATTGGTTCATGAATTAAAAGCAGGGTTCAATATTTTCAAAATAACAATATAAATTCTCTTGTTTCTCCACCCAGAGTTTTTGGCAGTATGATGTCCAATGTCATAAAAAGTATGGGAAAATGTGGGGGTGAGTGCCACGTCCGGCTAACGGGAACCGAGTCCGGCGAGAGACATTGAGGTTAAAAAATTAAAAAATCACAGGACACCAAGGTTCTTCATCCAGGAGGAGGCATGTGTGCGCTTTATTGCCAAATTTGTTCTCCTTAAATATCTTTTGTAACAGGGGAAATGACTCAAAGGCGAGGAGAAAAGAGTAATAACTGTGTCCTTGGGTTATCGTCATGTCCCCTTTCAGGAGGCTCGAACAGGTCAAGCTGTTCCGAGAGACACATATGCTCGAGGTAGATAAACTGGAAACTGCAAGCCTGTATCACGGCCTTGTGAGCTGGCCACCTGCGTCACGGCCTTGTGAGCTGGCCACATTGACATGCAGAACAAGGAATTGGGGGCTGGGCCCCGGGGGACAGGGAAGGCCTGCTACCAGCAGGTGAGTATTTTGGAAACTTCCCTTGAGTAGACTTATTAAATGAGGCACTCCAGGGCAAGAGGACAATGCCAGCCCAGAGCTATTACTGGGAATTGATTACATAAAGCTTTTAGAGGCTCCTCCTCCTGTCAAGAGTCCCATATTTCACCAGATGTCATGGTTCATGGACAAGAATGTCATACTTTTGACTTTTCTCAGTCTCTGATGACCCAAAAACTCTTGGCCTCACCTTCTCTCTAGTGCCCAGCCTCTACCCCCTTTTCCATTTTTTTCTTCATTAGGAGCCTTTAATACTGCATAGGAGACATTAAGTCAGACCTTCCTAAAATGTTCACCATGCATGGCTTAATCTACTTTCAAGATTGTCACATTGAATAAAAGTGACCTTTATATAAATTTTGGGGTTATTATGTACATTTGAAAGAAAAGAGGAGACAGAGATGAACAGATTGGGAAATGATTTGACCTCTGCTTTCTTTTGTTTTAACTTTCTCTGCAAGTGTGAAGTCTTGGAGATTTCATTTGTTTTTCCCTGACAATTAGGAGTTTTCACTAGAAGTATACACAGGGATTTCTCTGCCTACCTCATTCTACTGACTTTCAAGAATAGACTTCCAGTACATTTTAAACCACTGTGTTTCCATGGGCTTATGTACTTCATAATCTGCTAGGGTGAAAACAGCTAATTTCAGTAGCCATTTTCTTAATAATGCTTGATGAAAGCAGCTCCAGAGGTATTATTGTAGTTATTGTGTTCTATAAGCAAGTGGAAGAAGGCTTTGCCTCTTCCTCCCTCTTCATCGTCTCTCATCAAGTCCTCAAAACAGCAGAGCTGACCACATCATCCTACCTAACTGGCATGGCTCATAAAGGCCATGTTGTTGATTGGAAAGAGCACACAGGGCTGAGTCCCCACTGATACAACCTTAGCCATCTCTTGTATCTTAAGCACTTGTAAGAACTTAATAATTTACTTGTCTATTTTTCTCTAATTTAATATACTTTCACATCAGAAGAAACAATTAAAGCATAAAAAGAGAACCTTCAGAAGTGGATAAAATCTTTGCCCCCTGAACTTCATTTATGGTGTTAATATTCACAATATTAATAAGCTTAACACCAACAAAACAAATAACCCAATCAATAAATGGGCAAAATGACTGAGCAGACCCTTCTCAAAAGAAGAAATACAAATTACCAATGAATATATGAAAAAATGTTTAACATATCTCCCAATTAGAGAAGTGCAGATTAAAACTGCACTGATTATAAAATATTTTTAAATACAAAATTATTAGAGAATGAGGTAGAAAACATGTACGCACCATTTAGACATCTCTGACCAGGCTCTTCTTATAAAGAGTTTCTTTATCTTTAAATATCCCTTCCCTGCTTCAGGTACATGACCTTCATTTTATATGTCCAGAATGTTCTTGTGTGTCATTACCTAACTTGAACTTGTATCTAGTGTCACTGTGCATTCTACAGTCAGGCATACGGATTATGGAATATCAGTTTGGATTCCTGGGTGTTGCTCTAACTGAAGAATATGTCTTAGTAGGTTTAATGAGCTCTTCTTTCCCAACACAGATTGTATGATGGTCAACAGCCTGTGTTGGTTATTACGGATCCAGAGATGATCAAAACAGTGCTGGTGAAAGAATGTTATTCTGTTTTTACAAATAGGGCAGTAAGCATTAATTTTTTTAAATTTCTTTTTTTTAATTGATTTTTTAAAAATAAATTACAGCAGAATGCATTACAATTCTTATCACACATATATAACACAATTTTTCATATCTATGGTTGTATATAAAGTATGTTGACACCAATTCATGTCTTCACACATGTACTTTGGATAATGATGTGTATCACATTCCATCATTTTTGCTAACCCCCGCCCCTTCCCTTTCTCTCTAACCCCTCTGCCCTATCTAGAGTTTATACATTCCTCCCATTCAACCCCTCCCTAACCCATCATGAATCAGCTTTCTTATATCAGAGAAAACATTTGGCATTTGTTTTTTTGTGGATGGGCTAACTTCACTTAGCATTATCTTTTCCAATGCCATCCATTTATCTACAAACACCATGATTGCATTCTCTTTTATTGTGGAGTAAAATTTCATTGGGAATATATCCCCCCCCCTTTTTATCCATTCATCCACTGAAGAGCATCTAGGTTGGTTCCACAGTTTTGCTATAGTGAATTGCGCTGCTATAAAACACTGATGAGGCTGTGTCCCTGTAGTATGCTGATTTTAAGTCCTTTGGGTATAAACCAAAGGCAGGGATAGCTGGGTCAAATAATGGTTCCATTTCAAGATTTCCAAGGAATCTCCATACTGCATTACATATTGGCTGCATCAATTTGCAATCCTACCAACAAAGTATGAGTATGCTGCTTTCTCCCTATGCTCGCCAATATTTATTGTTGTTTATCTTCATAATAATTGCCATTCTGACTGGAGTGACATGATAGTGGTTTTGATTTGCATTTCTCTGATTGCTAAAGATGATGAATAGCTTTTAATATATTTGTTGATTGAGCTTATATCATTTTCTGTGAAGTGTATGCTAAGGTTATTTTTAAAAATACAAATATTTATTGATTAAATTTGTGTCTTGGAGTAATCACAGCTTCACAGAAATTAGCTCCAAAACTGTTCAAGGAAGTTTCATAAAACTTTTCTTCTGTTTTTCCCAATTGACATGCTTTGAATATCATATTACTTATCTCTGAATGTAGTCTATTCCTGTTATTAGAGTAACCAGAAATTGACATTGATATAATCCACAGAACTTATTTAGATTTCACCAGTTTTATGTGCCCGTGTACATAAGAGCCTATGTACATTTGGGCAAAATTGCTGCTGTGGATAAATCCATATAATCATCAGCTTTCTTGGGATATAGTGATCCCCAAGGCTCCCTCTTGCTAGTCTTTTCAAGTCCTGATGGGTCACTTGTCTTTTTCTCTTAACAGCGTCTCCATAAGAGCAAGTATTGTCTTTTATGGGGGACGCTAATACATGAAAAGATTTGCCTCTAACTTTTATGTTGTTCTTGTTTCTCTCCTAAAAGTTATAGACTTTACAATTTACATAAAAACCTATGATCTATGTAATGCTAATTTTAAAACATGGTGAGGGTTCATTTGTTGTTGTTGTCTTGTTTTGTTGGTCTGTGGCTGTCCAGTTGTTTCAGTACCATCTTTAGAAAGACTGTTCTCCCTCTGATCATTCTGTTTACACCATTGCAAAGCATTCATTTGGGCTGAGAGGGTGTGTCTATTTTTCACTCTGTTTTATTTTAGTTGTGCCTGTGCTCTTCTCTCCATTGTGTTTTTTCTTGCAATGAGTTTCATTACCACTTTAAGTACCAACCTTGGGGGATGGTGACTATGTTAATAAAGCAAAGGAAAAAATATGTTATCATCTTGGGGCCAGGGTTGTGTGGTTCAGTGGTACAGTGCTTGCCTAACATGTGTAAAGGGCTGGGTTCAGTCCCCTGCACCACATAAAAAAAATAAAATAAAAATATTGTGTCCATCTACAAGTATATATATATATATATATATATATATATATATATATATAAGACAAAGAAGTTACCATCTTAACTTTTCTATGCATGCATTTGCCCCTTAGTTCAAAAAGATGTGACACCTCATCTGGGGGAGTCCCTAGTATTATTATCAGAACAGGGAAGACTAGTGGCCTCTCTCAGTGGGTTTTATTGTAATGAACTGGTCTTTGCTTCTGGCTTGTTGGTTTTTCTGATGAATTCATAGCCTCAGAATGCTGAGCTGACTTCTCAAACTCCTGTCTCCTGGTGTGTTAAGTTAGCATTAGAGACTATCATACTGTTTAACTCCTTATTTTCTGTTATGTTTGTATGTGGTGCTGAGGATCAAATCTGGGCTGCATGCATGTCAGGCAAGCGCACTACCGCTTGAGCCACATCCCCAGGCCTCCCACTTTATTTATGTTGGTTTTTTAATTTTTCATACAAATTCAGAATAAGTTTGTCTGCAAAAACCCACTTGGTGAGATTTTGATAAGAATTCAATCAAATCTATAGATTACTTTGGAGAAAATCTGTATCTTTTCTGGGTTGAATCTTTCAATACATGTTATGCTTCTCCATTTCTTGAGATTTTCCTTAATATCTTTGATCAACATTTTATACTTTTCTGCATAGCAATCCTGTACTTGTGTTTATATCTGTTCCTAATGTGTTTCATTTTCTTTGGAGTGACAGTGAATAGTATTGTGTTTTTAATGTTTTTTTTTTTTACATTTCCCTTGTTTTTATATAGCTTGTTTTTGCATGTTAATACTGTATCTTACAACCTTGGTGAACCTATTTATTAGTTCTAGAAGTTTTAAAATATTCTTTGAGATTTTTCACATTGATAATTTTGTCCCCTGAAGACAGGGTCACTTCAGGTTCTTTCATTTGCAATTTTTATGCCTTTTTAAAAACATTGTCCCATTGCTCCAGTACAAATTTAGAGTATAGTAATATTGGATAAGAATGATAAAAGTAGAAAACTATACATTCTTCCTGAACTTAGGAGAATAGATTCACCATTTCACCAGTAAATGTTATGTTACCTTAAGGTTTTGTTGTTGGTTTTGGGTTTTTTAGTATATAGAGTCTGTTTCAGATTGAAGAAGTTTTTTTTTTCTTCCTAGTGTTTTGAGCTTTCATCATGAATGAGAACTGGATGTGTACCTTTATAAATAAAACACAGTGTTGGAAGCTGAATGACAGCTTCCAGCAGGTTGGATTGACAGGCCAGTCTCAAGCTGGGAAACATAATTATCTTTCCTTTTCCTTCTGTCCCTCCATGTTTGTGTAGTGGGAGATGATTCAACAAAAGTGCTTCCATATAATTGCATAATTTTTTCAGAATTCAGAAGAAGTTCCTAATATTTTAAGTTATTAGATACTATATTTAAGTGGCTATATCCTGGCATCCCTTGCAAGACATTTATGCTGTACATATATGGAAAAGCATAACTGGTCTAGGCAACCTAGTTTTCCAAGGTTATCTGGATGACTGTCATCAATCAGTTTTTTCCTGTGCTGCCTGTATAGGATGCCCTAGGTCATAATGCTCTCTGTACCCTGGAAGAACAGTTTACCTACCATGAGGGGTCTTTGTATTTACACAGCAGCCGTAATATAAATACTGAACATGCATCTGGTGGCTGGGTACCCCCTCTACCCTCACAAGAGAAGAGGAATTTGGGATAAAAGTTTATGGAGCATCTAACACAGGGAGAGCCCCCTAGTAGACACTCAGTAAATAACTGATTAAAAAAACTGATGCCTGTTTAACAAGTTCTCTACAATGTGGAGACTTCCAAAACATACCTCATACAAAATGTCTTTTTTTGTGTGAACTTCAGGTAGTTTTGCCATTGGGATTTATGCAAAAAGCTCTATTTGCAGCAAGGGATGAAGAGTGGAAGAGATTTCGAGTCTTGCTGTCACCAGTGTTCTCCAGTGGGAAACTCAAGGAGGTAATAAACTAAGAGGACTTTAGTTAAAAACTTAAATAAGGATTTGGGGATAGGACATGTGTGAGAACATCATCGTTTTCCAAAGAATATTTCACTAAGTTTGAAATTTCTAATTAAAAAAACTAAAAGTAAATATCAGAAAGATCAATACAGTAGAAGGAAGGGAACAGAGGGAAGAAAGAGAGGAGAGAAAGGGGAAGTATTGGGACTGAGTTAGAACAAATTATTTTCCATGCTTTTATAATTATGTCAAAATGAAACTTATTCTTATGGATAAATAAAAAGAACTAATTAAAAATTTCAAATGACCTATTGTCTTTATATCTAGAAGAGATATTATTTTATTCATTATAAATATCTCATACTTTATAATCCTGGGAAAACCAGAGCCTCGGGGACTCGATTCTCCTCTAACTGTGGGTGAAGTTGTGTTTTGTGCTTAGAAGATCCCCATCATTAACCAATATGGAGAAGCATTGGTGAAGTACCTGAGCCAGGAAGTGAAGAAAGGCAAGCCTGTCACTGTGAAAGAGTAAGTAGCAGGCAGCTCTGTGGTTCTGAGCTGTTTTAAGACCTTCCAGCACCCTGCCAGGGAACTGAAATTACGACTGTTGAGCTACCCCCTGACCAGACAAAAGTAAGTGTGTGCTGTCACAACCACAATGGGCCACACAAGGAGGAGAGGCTCCTAGGATGAGGCAGGGTGCTGGGACATCTGTGTACAAAAACAGAATTAGTTTATCTGCTTGATCGTCAATGTGGATATTATGTAAGTCAAAACACATATTTTACAATGAAGAACATAATCACTCAGAAGTTGAGGGTAGAGCCTAGGGAATGTTGGATGGGGGGAAGTTTCTTGTACCTATTGAGCAGGGATAGAAAGATATAACACAGAGCTAGGGATGTAGCTCAGTGGCAGAACACTTGCCTAGCATGTGTAAGGCACTGAGTTTGATCCTCATCATCACATAAAAATAAACTGATAAAATAAAGGCATGCTGTCCTCTACAACTAAAAAAAAATATTTAAAAAAAATTAAAAAAGAAAAATACCATGCAGGCCATGGAACAACAAATCTCTTCATGGTTGCACTGAGAATATCAGCAAAATACAAAATATGAAATATTCTCACCACTTGTTCCTCCAGTCTCAACAGAGATAAGGTCCTGAAAGGATATGGATTACAACTACCATATCATTTGTTATATAAAATGGGTTATTTTGACCCATGAACAACCACTGATACTTGGTGAAGGTGATCCCCCCACTCACTGCTTGACAGGGTCACAGTGAGAAAAAGTGTTGGAAAAGCCGCTCTCCCACTGTCTTGACAGGGTCACAGTGAGGATGAATGCTGGCAAAGCCATGCTGGTTGGTGGGTAACCGAAACCATGAGACCCTTTTTTTTATGTAATTGGGACTTTGCATTTTCATGCATATGCTTCTCACAGGAGGCATGAGTATGTTAAATGCCAAACAAATTAAATCTTAGATGGCTAGAACATAAAAGGTAGTTCATGCCTTGGAGGGTGTCCTACTACCCAACATATCAAGGACAATGTAGAAGGCTATTCTTCTATCTTAGTACATTGTGGACAAACCTAATAACAGACAACAATCATCTTCTGAAAGGTCATGAGAACTAGTGCTCCTTGACTGAGAAACAAAGAAACTCTTTGAGAAAGCAGCTCAAACAGTTTTATGAGAATAAATTTAGGAATTAATTAAAATAGATTTATAAGACACAGTTTTAGAATAATGTTAGAAATATTATTTTATTTAGATTCTTAAGTTTAGAAATTCTTAAGTCTTTAGTTGTATAGGTTTTTGATATGTTTTAAGGATAATTCATAAACTTTAGGATATTTTAAATATAATATTTAAAGGGACATTTTTAGATGGGCATTTTAGATTAAAAATAAAGTACAAGTGTACTTTAGGTTAATGATTGGTTAGGAGACTTAGAGTCTGGTTACGTAGTTTGACATTAGTTAATAAGAAAATAACATATCTTGGGAAAAATAGTAAATCTTGGGAAAATCTGCAAAAGTAAATTAGTGACATATTTTATTAATGATTCTGTACTTTTAATAATTATATAACTGAAGGTCATATCCTGGAAAAATGTAAATTAATGTACCCTCAATCATGGTTAAGGAAATGTCATGTCTTGGCAAAGTTTTAAATTATATAATTAATGACGTATTGTGAATCTATAATGATGAGAAAAATTGTAATAAAAGGGGACGCAGAGAAAGCTGCTTTAGCTCTCTCTCTAGATATTGCTCGAGGGAAGGTCTCCTGTCTCATCTTATCGCGGACGCAACTCATCCTTCAGGACTCCCTGGACCCCGCTAGGGCAGGACCCCGGCAGATACTGTCTTGGGAAATCTGAGAGAATGTGTTCCCCACGTTGTGAGATCATCCAAGTACATTTTGAGAAAATTTTCAATGTTTTAACTGAGGATATTCTTACTCATTTCCTTTTGTGAGATTCTGCCCTTGGGGCCACTTTGGGTCCTGAAGTTCAGGACCTCTCAGGAGCTGTAGCAGTGGGTGCAGAGAAGGGGGGGCAATGTTTCTGCCTCTCAGAACAGGGTGTTGCTTTTATGTGATGTGCTAGAGAGGAATCAGCTCTGGGCACAGACTGTGCTGAGGCAGGACCTAGGTCAAGGTCACCTATATTGGATCTCCTACCAGGAGTCAATTATAACACCTTGGTTTTGCTGAAGCTCCATACTTAATCATCTTTTATCTTCTGCGCTCCACTCACTGAGGTAATTTATCTGATTATGGGTGTCTGTCTCTGTGACTGAACTCCTTGAGCTCACTACCCTGGTATCCCTAACTCCCCTGGCACAGGGGCAGCTGCCTCACGGCATTTGATAGGAGCATGGACTAGTCATTTGATCAACAGATATTTCTGACGGTTTGTGAATGTGCTCATATCACTTCTTCCAGCATGTGTAGTAGGAGAGTAAAGCAGTACAGATTGAAATTTTACATTTCTTTTTCTACTCAGAATTTTGGGGAGCTACAGCATGGACGTGATCGTTAGCACATCTTTTGGAGTTAATGTCAATTCCCTCAACAATGCACAAGATCCATTTGTGAAAAAAGCCAAGAAAGCCATTGGTTCAGATGTCTTCCATCAAATTTTTCTTATAATTAGTATGTGGATCACCGTTTCTTTTTTTTTTTCTTTTAAAATAACAACTTCATTAAGATATTATTTACATACTATATGATTCCTTACAATGTAAAACTCCATAATTTTTAGGATGATAAATGATATGTGCAGCCCTCACCATTGTCAAAACTCAGAAAACTCATTATCTTTTAACTGTCAGCTTTCAAAATGGTTTATGCTAAACAAACACTACTGTATTTTCTATTTCTTTAGCCTTGCATATGATGCATACATTATAAAAATGGGGACATACAATATGTGGTCTTTTGTGATGTAAGGTGATATCATTTAGTATTTTGTTTCCAAGTAAAATATATATCAGTATTTCATGTTTATGGCCAAATAATATACCATTGTATAGATATACTACAATTTAGTTATCCTTTCATCAGTTCATAGACATTTATGTTATTTCCACCTTTTGGCTATTATGAATGGTGCCATTATGAACATTAGTGTGACAACTTGTTTGTGAACTCTAGTTTTCAATTTCATCTGAGTATATACTCAGGAGTGAAATTGCTGCCTTACAAAGTACTTCTGTCAGTGTTTTCCATAATAGCTGTACCATTTAATATTCTTACTAAAAGTGTATGAGGGTTCCAATTACTTCACTTATTTTCTAACACTTCCTGTTTCCATCTCTTATTTTAGACATTGTAGTGGATGTGAGATGTCAACTTATGTGGATTTGATTTGTATTTTCCTGTTGGTTACTGATAACAAGCAATGTTAATCACTTTTTTATTTGTTCTTTTCAGATATACATCACATATTTATAAAAACATAAAGTATACCTTATTCTAATTAGGATGGCAGGCTTGTGGAGGTACATGATGTGGAGATTCACTATGAGGTGTTCATCTATGTACATAGGAAAGATAATTCAGATTCATTATTTTAAAGAATGTCTATCCATATCTTTCCCCACAATTACCTGAAGTATTTGTATTTTTGTTTTGAGGCTTAAGAATTTTACTGGTGTGATTCTGTACCATGTACAACCAGAGGAAGGAAATCTTGTGCTCCATTTGTGTACAATGTGTCAAAATACATTCTACTGTCATGTATAACTAATTGGAACAAATTTAAAATAAAAGAAAAAATAATTTCTAAATAATTTATTTGAAAAAATACTTCTTCATATATTCCTTACACAGTTTCTTATCAGATTATGATTTGAAACAAGCTTTTCCTATTCTATAAATATCTATTTACTTTCTTGATAGTGTCCTTTAAAGCACAAAGTTTTTAGTTTTTTGCAGTTTATTCCTATCATGGAAGGTATTCCATATCCCAACCATTAAAATGAATGAGCTGGATTTCAAAATCTTAAAATGTATTAATATTAAAGCTGTAGTGTTCACAAAAGAAAAGCAATTGATAGTAGATGCATGCAATTTGATGCCATTTATATAAATGTTAGAAACTGAACAGGTCTTGGAAACTTAATATTTAAATCATTTTCTTTTATTGTTTGTGCTCCAAGTATCAAATATAAGAATTGATTGAAACCATATTGACTTACATACTTTTTATTGTTTACTACTAAAAATTGTAGTTTAGCTCTGATATTAAGGTAGCCCAATGATTTTAATTTAAGTTTAACATTCAGGGCCAGGTGAGGACAACATGTTATTCTTTTGCATGTGGCTATGTAGTTGTTCCAGCACCATTTTTTGAAGAGTGTCTGCCCTGTTCAATGGCCAGGGCACCTTTCTCAAAATTCCATGGTCCATAGACATGTGGGTTTATTTCTGGACTCTAAATCCTATTCCATTTATCTATATGTTTACCCATCTTGTAGGACCACATTTTATTTTTGCTTTGGAGTGGGTTTTTAAATCAAGAAATGTGAGTCCTACAACTTCAATCTCATTTTCAACATTATTTTAGCTATTCTGTGTTCCTTTGAATTCTATGTGAATTTTAAATCAACTTGCCAATTCCTCAAAGGAGCCAGCTAAGATTCTGTTACAAAGTACATTAGAATCTGCAAATCAATTTCAGTACTATTGCCATTTAAACAATATTAAGTTTTCTGATCCACAAACCTGAGATGTTTTTCCTAGTCATGTAGATCCTCTTTCTTTTATTTCAACAATATTTTGTAGTTATTATTGTGCTTGTCTTGCACCTTTGTTAAATTGATTCCTATGTATTTTATTCTTCTTAATGTCATTGAATATAGAATTATTTTTTAATTTCTTAGTTTTTCTTTTGGGTTGCTTATCACAGTGTAGAGAAATGCAGTTTATTTTTGTGTACTGATCTTGTATCATAAAATGCTGGTGAACTTTTTATTACTTACAGTATCCCAAGAGAAGTGGTGAGAGAGAAATGCTTGTCATGTTCTTGATTTGGGGTAAAACTATTACATTATTAAGCTACAAATTTTCATAGATATCATTTATCAGATTTACAAAATTTCATCCTAGTCCTAATTTGCTGAGGGTTTTATCACAAAAGAATGATTTTGAGAATTATTTTTCCACGGGGAATGTTGGTTTTGATTTTATCAAATGTTTTTTTCTGCATCAATTGAAATAATCCTCTGTGTTGACTTTTTTATTTCATGGATTTGGTGTATTACACAACCATTTCCTGTGTTGTCTTTGCTTGGTATTAGTATTAGGGTAATACTGGTCTTTTAGAGTATATTCAGAAATGCTCTTTTAATTTTGGAAGTGTTTTTGAAAAATTGGTATTAGTTCTGTATTTTGTAGAATCTACTATTAAAACAATCAAGATCTGGGCTTGTATTTGTGAATAATTTTCTATTACTAATGCAATCATGTTACATTTTACAAGTTTATTCATGTTGTATATTTACTTCTCAATCAATTTCTGTAGTTTGTGTCTTTTAGGATTTTCTGCACAAATATATGTGAACAAGCAAATTGTTAGAATTCTTTCATAATCCTTCTCCAATGGTAGTAATAAATTCTTTTTTCATTTCTCTTGCTATTCATTTCTTTTTTAATATTTATTTTATTTTTTCATTAACATGTATGAGTTATGCAAATAAATGGAGTTCCATGTGATGTCTCAACACATATACACAGCATACACAAATGAAATAGAGCCTTTCTTTATCCACCTTCTGCCATAGCCCTTTCCAACCTTTAATAATCACTATTATACATTCAGGTCAAATATTTTTACCTTCCACATATGAGAAAAAACATGTGGTACTTGTACTGATGTGTCTAGTTTAGTTCATAAGCTGAATGTCCTCTAATTCCATCCACTTTTAGCTACAAAATACAGAATTTCATTCTTCTTTATGGATGAATGTTCCATTGGGCATATATGTATGTGTGGGTATATATATTTTTTATTTTAATATATATTATAAATACATAAATTTTATATTATAATATATAATAAATAAATATATATATCACTTTCTTTATCCATGCATTGATGGATACCTAGATTTAATGCACATATCAGGTATTCAGAATAATATAGAAATAAATCTGGATGTACAGATGTTCCAATCATATAGAAAAAATATATTAATATAAAATATGTTTTATATATCTATAAAGTATTACATATATAAATGATATATATTTTCATAATATAACAAATTTTTAAAAACATAATGGCCAAATACCCAAGTAATCCAGTTTAAATATAGAAAAATTCTCCAAATAGTTATTTCTCAAAAAAAATGACTTAAAAATACATGAAAAAACTATTCAATATCACTTGGTGTAAGGGAAATGCAAATAAAAACTACAATAAGGCATCATCTCACCCTGGTTAGAATGACCATTATCAAAAAAAGAAAGAATGAATGAAAAAATAACAAATGCTAGTTAGATGTGGAGAAAAAATTCTCTTACATACTGTAGGTAGAAATGTACACAATTCTGGAAAAGAGTGTGAAGGACTCCAAAATAAATAAAAGTAGATATACCTTCTGATCCAGATGCCCATTTCTAGTACATATTGAAGGAAATATCATATGAAACTGTTATGCCTTTGTATTTCTTGGTCAATCTGGCTAATGGTTTGGTGATTTTTATGACATTTTCAAAGGGGTAAGGTGACATATACACACCTTTTGTTTTTGTCGATTTTATTTCTTTTCTATTTCATTTGTTTCAACTTGAGTTTTATGATTTTCTTTCTTATGCTTCCCTTTTGTTTAATTTCCTCTTTTCACCATTTTATGATTTAACTTAGACTATTGACTTGAGAACTATCTTTTATAAAACCTATACATCTGTAGCTATATGTTTATGAGCACTGCTTTGGCTACTTCTCCTAAGTGTGATATAACATGTCATCACCTTAATTCACCTAAAAAACAACTTCTAGTTGCTTTTGGATTCCATCTTTCATGCTTGACAGTTGTGTCTGGAAGTTTTATAGTTAATTTGTATTTTTGTCTGAGTTTCCTGATTTTCCATCTGTTATTGATTTCTGGTTTCAGTTCTTGACAGCTGAGAAACATAGGTCAACTTGTACCTATCCTGCCTACTTTTCCTTGAATGCATAATTAATTATAGCACAGAGTATAAACTGTTTTACCCAGAGACCCTATTCCAATACACAAAAGGGTAAGGAGCCAGGGAATTTAATCCTCTTCCTTTTATCAGTCCAGTGGCATTGATGGGGCCACTGATCTCCTGCTATGGTGGCTGCAACCCCATGTATGAAATGCCCTTGCTCAGCCATGAACCAGACACCAGGTACTGGCCACAGAGGCAATGGCTTCTGCTGGAGGAAACTGATGATTTTTCTCTTCTGTATTTTTTATAAAATAATCAATGCTCCTGGGATGTTGCCTTTTCATCAAGGTTTCTCTTTATTTTTTCTTTCACTTTTTTTCTAGTGATATTTCCATTCCTTAGACCAGTGTTTCAAGCATTAAATGTCTACAAGTTTTCAAAAAGTGCTCTGGATTTTTTTAAAAATTCTGTAATGAAGGTGAAACAAAAACCCCTAGAAAATAAAGAAAAGGTAAAACCTGGTGGTGGTGACATGACAATGTTCGCTTTTTGATCATTTATTTGCTGTGTACATCTGACTTGTGCATATACAAATGTACATGTAATTTTGTAAGTGGTGCTGGGGATTTAATCCAAGGTCTCATGTATGCTAGGCAAATACTGAATCACTGAGCTTCATTCCCCAGTCCCTCTCTGTACATTTTTTAAAGTTGATGGAATACTTTAAGATTTGCACTGGAGAATTTTTACATTTTGGTTAGAATGAAGATCAAATTTAAAAAAGTCAAACTGATAATGAGTAAGATTGAAAATTTTTGATACAATAATAGACATGATGTTATGTCTTGAAAAAAAATATCATTCAAATAAAAACCTTATCATTTCCCTCTCATTCAGTAAACTGTCAAAATAAAAATCGTATTTCAAAATGATTTTACTGTTAAAAGTATTCCCCAAATCTTAAACTGGTGAACAATCATTACAATTCCAAGCCCTTTACATCTTAATTGGCACATTCTTCAAAGGAAGGTCCTATTGGGCACCTGGTGAAGTATGTGTATGTTAAATCTGAGTCTTTTCCTGTCCACAATCAGGCCGTGCTCTTCAGTTACCATCAAGGTAATATGATAACCCAGGTTTGCCTTCTGCTTTGCCTGGAGGTCAGCACAAGAATGTCTCCAGGTCAGGGAGGCAGGACAGACATCCCCAAGTGTGACTGAAGATTGAATCATGTACCTAATGGGTGGAGGATTTGATGATACACAAACAAAAGCTAGTAATCATCTTTGAAACTACCAAGTGTATTCAGTGTGGTCATTGAATAAGAATTAAGGAAAAATAAAAGAATTGAAGTCCAAGACCACTTCCTGGTCAAGCAAGTATGACAGGAAAAGGAGACAAACTCAGCATTATGGGGAGCAAAGACCAACAGATATTGGACACCATAGCTGGATTTCTCTCAGGAAAATATCCTGTTTTCCATGGTTTATACATGCATATTTTTTTCACTTGTGGGTTGTGTAACCCTAGCCAGACTTCTGGACTTAAAGGACCCATATTCTAAGAAGGGAGGTGAAATGCTACATTCAAGATGTACTTCTGACTTTATGACTGATTTTGTCATTCCCATTTCCATTTCTAATTCCAGAACCGCATTGATTTTCTCCAGTTAATGATTGATTCCCAGAATTCCCAAGACAAGGAGCCCTACCAAGGTAACCAAGAATGTTTCATGGTCCATTGACACGGAAATTCAAATAAGCAAATTATCCTGAAAATATACACATTTTCTAGAGAAAATAGATTTCCACCAAATTGCAGGAAGATACACATTTGGATATTGCAAATGGTGCCCACATGTACTGTCTAGAATCATACAGATGTAACAAGGCTCAAAAATTGAAGGGAAACTAGGAAAAAGCATTTCAGTCATGAAGTTAGTCTGTTGTCTTTTTACCATCAACATCAGAACAAATGATGATTTGAAGCCTCATTCAGATACACTGAATCAGAACCTCTGCCTGGATATTTGCATTTGTACATCCAATCAGGAGGTTCACTGTTCCAGTAGTGGTGAGGGTCAATGGCAGTACTGGGTGAAAATGTGTTTACTAGCTTCATCTGATATTAAGATTAACTTTTCCCATGTAATTCATAAGAATGTTGTGGGGGAAACCTCCGATACTGTGTAAATATCCTATTCCTCAGCATACTTTCACCAACTAGTTTTATCATACATGAATGATTTTTGATATAAAGCATTTGAATTATGATGTTTACAAACTGCTGTCTTTATCATTCTATTGTCTACTGTACATTTATGAGTTGGTATTAGATTGTCAGAGAGTTCCATTCTTATTTATGTCAGTATGATGTTATATACTATGAATTTATTCTCTTGCTATCATTTTTTATTTTTATGGTCAAATTCTCTTGGGCTTAAGTCTTTTAACAACTTATCCCTTCTCTTTCTGTTCCTCGTCCCTCTTCTCTTCCTCATCTTATATTTTGATTGATAAAATTGACTATATTTTATAGCAGTTTAGGTTCATAACAAAACTGAGAAGAAGGCATAGAAATTTCCCATATCCATTTTTTTCTCGAAATTCATCTGTTTCCCCCATTACAAAGGTCCCTCACCAAAATGATATATTTGCCACAATCAATGAACCATCACAGATAAGTCACCTTACCCCTAAGTTCATAGGTGAACATAAGAGTTCTTGAGTTTGTACATTCTATCAGTTTTGATTCCTATATAATGATATATATCCACATTGTAGAAACATACACAGTATTGCATATGTTTTCTCAGATTGTTTTGGGAGAACATTCTTGCTTTCTGGTGCAAGAAACTCTAGGTTCCTTGTCTATATCCTTTGATCAGGCCTGGAATCACCCATTTTTTCTAGAAGCCCTGGCTTTTTTAAGTGAGAGATGGTATTAGAAACCAAAATCTGGAAGTGTAATGTGACCATTACTACTGTAGTTTCTTTGAGATCGTTTCTCTGAACAGAGATATGAAAATAAAATATATTAGTGCAGACTGAGCAATATAAATATTTCTATGTGAGTCCATATACATGGTTGAAACAGTAATCCTCTCCCTGATTCCACTACAACTTTCTGTGTTGAATGAAGTACTAAATATAAGTATTGTTCATACAGTAAGCACTGGATACGTGGCTATGTAGCTTTTGGCATGTAGGTAATGTTACTGAAGAAGTGTACTTTCTATTGTTATTTAGATTTAATTCATTAAAATTTAAATTTAGATAGACACATATGGTTAGTGGCTACCACTAACTTAAGTGTAACTTAAGTTTATACTCCAATTTCATTTTAGTATCATTGGGTTTATGCCAGTAGTGGGGAAAATTTGGTTTGAGTTTTCCCACAATAGCATCATAGAAAGCTTCTGTAAGCTAGAATTCCATGTAGATCTTTCTCACACTCATTTTGTATTTTTGTATTATTTTTTGTTATGAATTACATCGTTGGAATGTATACCATATTTCGTTCAGGTATTTGAGTATCAACAAATCCTAATCATTTCTCCAATCAATGAGATGAATACTTGAATGTGACATTTTAGGAGAAAAGTCAAGAGAAACAACACCTTCTATCACAAAGGCTGTTTGATGATTATGAAGTTCAGCAAATAGAGGGGATGTGTACTAAGAAAGATGACATTCAGCCCAAGATTGATAAGCAATGTTAATTTCACTCACTGAACCCCATCATCCTATGGCTTCTGCCTAATGCCCTGTATCAACACATTCTTTCTTGTGTGATTTTAATACCACTCATTAGGCTCTGGTTAATCACTACTCTTCTGGGTTATTTTTCTCTGTATAGTTTCTGCACACCCTGAGATCATCCAATTTGAAAACTGGTGCCCCAGGTCTTCTATTACCTGATGATTCTTAGGCTAGTTTGTGAACAGAGTTGACTACATCTCATGGAAGTTCAGATTTCAGTTTAGTAGCTTGAAACTCTGTGTTTCTAATAAGCTCCTTGAAGCTTTTGATGCTGCTGGTCCATGGACCACAGTTTGTGTAGAAAAATTTCTCTGTGGCTCAGTATAGTTCTGTCAATTATGGCCTTTATTTTCCCTGCAAAGATGCCAGTATTGCAAATGCTTTCAAGGTTCTTCAAACTACATTCTAGATAGAGTAAGTTTATTTTTTTCCCAGGGGAAGAGTGCTACCCACTATTTATAGCTAAATAACGTTCATGATATGCAAGGCACAGTTGAAAAATACTGTTTGTTTGACATCCATACTGTCTCTTGAAATCACCCAGTTGTGTTCGTGGTGGGGGGTGGCAGAATGAGGAACATTATGAATTGCTCTTCCAGTTTTTCCTCATTGGATTTTGGATCATCATTCTGATTTATGTTCATGTGAACTGTAAAGTGTGCATGTACATGCTTAGACTAAATTGTCTTTCCTCCCCTTTTAGGTCTATCTGATCTGGAGATTGCAGCCCAGTCTATTATCTTTAATTTGGCTGAGTATGACACCACTAGCAACACTCTTTCATTTATTATGTATCTACTGGCCACCCACCCTGATGTCCAGAAGAAGCTTCAGCAGGAGATTGATGAGACTTTGCCAAATAAGGTGAGTGAATGGCACCTGGAGGGGAGAGGAGAGTTAAAATCTCTGGGCATCTCAGTGTGTTATTGGGCAGTTCTAAAATTATGATGGTTATTAAATACTTTACAAATGCTATGGTATTTTACCAATATGAGTTATTTGAGGAGCTCTGAAAACATCAGTGTACTGTGTCAACAAAGTTTTAAGTTATTTCCAAATCTTAATTTACAAAAAATTTCTTTCTTGTCAGGCACCTGTTACATATGATGTACTATTTGAGATAAAGTATCTGGACATGGTGGTGAATGAAACTCTCAGATTGTATCCAATTATTGAGAGAATTGTGAGAGTCTGTAAAAAAGATGTTGAACTCAATGGGGTGCGCATTCCCAAAGGAACAATCGTGGCTATACCAACATATAGTCTTCATCAAAACTCCACGAACTGGCCAGAACCTGAAAAGTTCTACCCTGAAAGGTACAGGGCTCCTGAGAAAAAAATCCACCCTTAAGAGGCTGTTTCACACATGTTCTGAGGACTTTTAGTGCAGATGGCATACATGTGATTTTAAAATTTTCTTGTTTTAAGAAAATTTTAAGAAGTCTTTTACAAAGTGGTAATTGTTTTAGAAGACAAACATTAGAAAAAATAAATGACTATAGCCATTTAAGGCCCTAGAACATCAAGATAAGCCCTATCTATTATTAATGTGATTAATTCAGTATGGAAATTTTTATATAAATGTGTAGTTTTTAAGGACTGAAATGCTATCACATTTCATTTGATGTTAAACTGTTTTTTATTTTATTTAACAGTAATCTATAAACCTTTCTGCCACTTGACCAGTCTCTTATTTTAGATGCTTATCTTTTTTAATCATTTTAGGATTTTTGTCCTGTTCACTATAGCTCCTTGAATTTTCTACCAGCTTTAGGAAGCACTGCTATCTTCCACTTGATTAAACATTGCTTCCTGGTTCCTCCAGCACAATTGTTAAATACAAGTTAAGGCCTAAGAACCACCCCCCACCCAGATAGTTTAAGCAGCCTCACTGAGGATGGAGAGAGCTCAGATCCTCAGAGTTTTGTCTCTGGAGTGTTCTGGGCCAGCTCTTCATACTATCCACATTTGATGACTTTTTCAAAGCCAAGTAACCTGCCCCCAAGACACCTGAGATATTCATCCTTAAATATGTCTTGACCTTGGTCTTCTGAAAATTTTGATCCTTGACCTTGGTCTTCTGAAAATTTTGATCCAACCTCACAGTTTGCACTCTGGAAAGAGTTACTGTTTTCCTGTTGTTGTACTGAGGAGCAAAATAAAGAAAGTTTTCAGGGTAGTGTCTGGGGGGTCCAGTGGCATGGGATCAAGACTACTCTTGGCCCCTAATGTTACACTTCTTGATTAGAGTGACCTTGTCTTGTTGGTTATGAGTTCCTCAATGCCAGTTTCCTCCAATTTCAGCACTTCCAACTTTTGAACTTCACAGATACAAAATCAGAGATTACACATCTCTTTGATTCACTGAGGCATGATAAGATACTACATGCTTAAAGTGCATCAGGGACTAGACCAGGATGAGGAAAATTACAAATATGTGTGGTATAGAGGACTCTTGACATACACACAAGCATAATCTACAGACAGTAGTTTGGAAAACGCTTTCCATGCTTCCGCATCTGCTCATCATCTGCTCAAACAATTATCAACCAACCTCATCAGACCCTCCACACACCACAAACCCTCCAATAGATTCCATATTACTTTGATTCATAATCACCTATAAATTTGCCAAAATGTTCTCAAATATATAAGAATACATTAAAAAAAATCACAATGTCATTATCACTTTCTCCAAATAAACACTTTCTCCTTAAAGTAATCAAAAAACTAGGGCTCAATTTAAATACAAACTGGGTTCAACATTCCAGATATTATTTCTAAACTTATGAGACAGACTCAGAAGACAATGATAATATTCTATGGAGAGAGAGGCAGAAACAGAAGGAGAAGGAGAAAATAGATGAATGAGGAGGAGGTAGAGGAAGAGAGGAATTGTGTAAAAGAAGGGAGAGAGGAAGGAAGGGAGACAATAAGATCCAGATAAAAAGGAGTATAGAGAAGAGAGGTAATCATGGTGGGAGAATTTTCTCCTCCTTCATCAATAAAAATATGAAATGCAGGAGTGGAAGTTATGGTAGGAACACACTTTGCTTCATTTATATGCTCATTTTCTAATTTTTTAAAGAGTGTGTATGGATCACAATCCTGAATATAATTTCAGTACTTAAAGACATATTTTCTTTTAAATAGCATTCATCACATCTTAACAAGACAGAGAGCTCCTCTAGTGTAAGGAGAATGAAAGTTCTGTAGGTTTCAATTCTTATAAGAAAAGTCACAGAAGGATTTCAGTGACCATTCCACAAAAGAATCCTGTGCTTTGCTGCTTATGAATGTTTAGGAGACAACCCCAATTATGTAGGTTTCATAGATTTATGTCTCAATAACTTATTTTCATCTACTATTGTGAAATTAGGTTCAGTAAGAAGAACAAGGAGAACATCAATCCTTACATATACAAGCCCTTTGGAAATGGATCCAGAAACTGCATTGGCATGAGGTTTGCTCTCATGAGCATGAAACTTGCTCTTATCAGATTACTGCAGAACTTCTTCTTCCATCCTTGCAAGGAAACACAGGTCAGGACACTTTATGAAAAAGTAAGGTCTTGTGGGTAGTTACATTTAGTTGAGGAACCTATTTAAAGAAAAGTATCTGCTCACTCAAAGACTCTCTTTTGAGACACTTGTGCAATGTTAGGCTTCTTCAGTTTTAGAGCTCTATATCTGTGGCTTTATAAAAAACAAGATATTAAAGATCAGGTAGCTAAGGAATCCCAGACACAAGAGGCTGAAAGTATTTTTTACTTGTTTGTATAGCTTTATTGTCTGAAATGTACTTTTTCTGATTCTTTCTGTTTTTCGAGTTTCATTTACTACATCTAAATATACTTGCTTAATGTTTGCAGATTCCTCTGAAATTAAGCAAGAAACCATTTCTTCAACCAGAAAAACCCATTGTTCTAAAGGTTGTGTCAAGAGATGAGCCTGGAAAGTAGAGTCTAAATCTCCCTGAAAATCTCTGCTATGTTCTTCAAAGAAGATGTATCTCAGAAGAAAAGACATATTGATTTTCTCTATAAATAAAAAATTGGTCTTGAAAATAGATTTATGGGTGGATGATGCTCTTGAGTTACTAGGAGGCTGGACCTTTGCTGGGCTTGTTCATTGTCTGTGCAAAGAATTATGTGTTGTTTTATGGAAAGGAGGTGACCATCTGTGTGACAGATATGAAAACTCAGCCTCTCTGGTTTTGGAGGAATTCTATCCACCCACCTCTGCACCCTCACCTCTTCATATCTGCCCTTATAAATTCTTAAACACTGATTCAGTAACTCAAAATATCTGAGTAGAAATACTTTATCATCAACTTTTTTCTTTCAAAACACGCTTTATTTCACAGGTTTCTAATATTAATCAACACATTCTAATTTTATACTCCCTAAATAGTCTTTGTTGTCATGATTTACATATGTATTTTCCATAAAAATAATGATAGAAAAGGTCTTTATATATTTATCTTAATATTTTTAGAGTATCACTTAACTTCATATGTCTACTTTAAATGGGATTGGTAAAGGTTTTTCCATAATACTCTGAAGGATTTAGACACATATACAATGCTACTTGAATTTCTGCAACTCAGTTAAAATAGTGAAGGTATACATAAACCACTTTATTCTTTGGATAGTCAAAGTACATCATGGATCTGGAATCTTGAAAATTCTTAGAGTTTTACCCATAATAACGCTCTATACTTGGGCCAAATACAGGTGTAGTCATTGGGTTATAATACCTCTCCTCAACACTCTCCTCAGAGCCTTAGCTACATCCTTATTCCGGAGAGTATAAATCAGAGGATTCAGTGTGGGAGTAATGATGCTATAGAACACAGAACCAACTTTGTCTTGCAGTGGAGTGCGCTGGGACCTGGGCCTCATGTACGAGAAGATGCAGGCACCAAACCAGAGAAAGACCACAATGAAGTGGGAGCTACAAGTGGCAAAAGCATTTCTTTTACTCCCAGCTGAACGCATCTCAGTGACACTGTGCAGGATGAAGCCATAGGATGTAGAAACCAGAATGATGGGGAGGAGGAGAAGCACGATGCTACAGATATACACTGTGGTCTCATAGACGGTGACATCACCACATACCAACTTCACAACAGCTGGATACTCACAGGAGAAGTGGTACATTTTTTGAGATCCACAGAAGGGAAAGTGCATCAAGATGACTGTGTGAATTAGGGAGTTCAGAGATGCCCCCAACCATGAGGTGAGGGCCATCATCAGTGCCACCTTTCTGCTCATGAGCACAGTGTAACGCAGAGGATGACAGATGGCAAAATACCTGTCATAGGACATGAGAGCTAGCAGAAGACACTCAGCACCACCCAGAGACAAATAGAGAAAGTGCTGGGTGGCACATCCCAGGAAGAAGATGGACTTGCTGCCAGACAGGTAGTTGGTAGCCATCTTGAGGATGGTTGTGCAGATGTGCATCAGGTCTATGAAGGAGAGCTGGCTGAGCAGGAAGTACATGGGGGTGTGAAGTCCACGATCCACACAGATGAGGAGGATGGTGAGAGTGTTGCCACTCAGTGCAACAAAGTAGACCACCATGGTCCAGGCAGAAAAGGAAAAGGTGCGTCGGGGAGTCATGGAAGAGCCCTTCAAGGATGAAGTCTGCCAGAGACGTCTGATTCCTCAGCCACATGGTCCCTTCAAAGTCCTTGGGGAAACAGGGAGTGGAGACAAAGTGTGATGCCAGAAATATGGGATCCTGTGTACAGGGTGGTAAGCTCTCTTGATCCAAGAAAATATTTGTGAAGAGTTTTTTCTCTATTTGTAAGTATCCAGAAACTGAAATTATTGAAATTCATTTTTTTTCAAAGCAAGACAAACCTAAAATTTGTCATCACGATCATGGTCATTTGAAATTCCAAGACTCTATTAAGGGCCAGAATTTATGACTCTTTTTACTAAATATAGGCCTATGTGTGTGTAATCATGTGTATGATTTGTGTGAGTGTGTTTCTGTGTTTTTATGGTTGTTGGATTATGTTTCCTGTTTTACCATGCAGGTTCTAATAAGAGCAGCTTAACCACTAAGATGTTGTTAGTTATGCATGTAAATGTTAATGGTTGTGTTACAGAACTTTGGCCTTATTTCTTTGTGGAAGCTGGTTAAGGAGTTGGTATACTGCTGTCATGTTTAAGTCTGATGTGGAAATTTAAAGTCTACAGGACAAGCAGTAGAAAAGGAAGACAGTACAAAGCAGGGCAGACAAAAGAAAGACAAAACCCCAAAGCATGAGCTGTGACCCCACAAGAGAAAACAAAAAAAAGTCAGTCTGTTTGTCTATAGAATTAGGCACTAAGGTTCTTCTTTTTGTATTGGCTCTTTTGAGTTCTACAAAATATTAGGAATTCTTTTGACATAATTAAAAAGCATAAAATAGGCCTCAATTCAGTCTCCATACTTCCCATTTCCCCTCTCCTCCTCTCTTCCTCTGATTCCTTCCCTCTGCTCTGCTGATATGCTATTTATTTATGGTTTTTTTATTAGTTACTTGTGGCTATACATAAAGATGAGATCCATATGGTATGTTCATACAGGCACATTGGAAATTTAGGTCAGATTTCTAATGAAGCTGAATGCACACCATTAGCCCAGAATTCCAAGAGCCTAAGGGAGAATCATGGGGAAGATTAAGTAACTGCAGGCCCAGCCACTGCTCCTTACCAGTGAGGTGTGAGCCAGCAGACCAGCAAAAATGTATTAGTACTACAGGATGGCTGCTTCCCTTCTGCTCTCTAATCTCCCAGGAAGCTCCTCTTGAGACCCACCTTAAACAGAAACGATGGATTAGAGGGAATTTGGTGAGATGTAGTTCATCCTGGAAAACATCACACATCACAAAGTCACTGCAGTCCATCTTCTGTCTTTTTGGTACACATGCACACCTCCATAAGTCAGGTTAACCTTCAAATACAAAAATGATACCTGTGTAACTAAATACAATACATGCAGCATGAAGGCAAACACCTTAACCCTTTCTCCAGAAGAAAACCCAAAGTTCTTTACGTTGCCTACAGGAGACATTCATTCCTCTGATACATGTGTTCCCTTTATTATCCTGGAAGTACAAAATTTTCTGGATAATATATATGAAAAAAATATTCTTATGAAAACCACCCATGGGATAGAGATTCTTATTCCAAAAAGGGTTAACCAGTAGTTTGGATATCAGCCCCTGTTTCCTCACTCAGTCCTGGCATCTGCCCAATATATCCATGAACAAACTGGACATGGCATCTGGGGTAAAGTTTATCCCTGGATTCATCATGATAAACTTACACTCACCAAGGCAAATCTGTCTGAAGCCACTGCTGAATACCCATGGCTAACAGCAAAGACAATCGTGAGTTCCCAACATCACACCATTCCCTGGGATAATCAGCCAGCCACTGCATAGCACATTGATGACATTGGACCACATTCAGCATGAAAGGGACACTCCTTTTTTTTCTGGACTGGACACTCACTCTTGGTATGGATTTTGCTTCCTCTCATGAAGTGCTGCTGCCAGAACTACCATCTCTGGACTCACAGAATGCTTTATTCACCATAAGGGTATTCCATGCAGCATTGCTTCTGAACAAGGAGCTCCATTCACAGCAAACAAGTGTGTAATGTGGCCTGTGTTCATGGGATTTGTTATAATTAACATAGGTCCTCCATCTTCCTGAAACACAGAACCTGATAGAATGGTAAAATACCCTTGGAAGACTCTGCCTCAAGTAACACCTAGATGACAACACTTCTCATTGCTGGAGCAATGTCCTCCAGGATGTGATACATGCTTGATGTCTGCATCTAATTTATGGTATTGCTTCTCCCACAGCGAGAATTCATAGGATCAGACCCCCAAGAATTCAGTGGATAGAAATGAGAGTGTGTTCTCTCCCTATAAGATTGATTGATTCTGGGTCTCATTTCTCCAAATGAATTTTATGATTGATTTTTCTAGAATGTCATTGGGAATTGCATTAAATCTGTATGACAGTTTTGGTAGTATGGCTATCTTGACAATATTAATGCTGCCTATCCAAAAGCATGGCAGATCTTTCCATCTTCTAAGGTCTTCTTCAATTTCTTTCTTTATACACTAATATTCTTTGTATGTTTGTATAAGCCCTCCTCCTTTATTCTTCAAGATTTTCTTGCCTATTCTTGGCTTGTTGAATTTCCATATAAATTTTAGAATCAACTTGTTGTGTTCTAGTGTGAGGGGGGGATTTACTGGGAATTTATTGAAATTGTATTGAATCTTTAGAACAATTTGGAAATAAGTGATATTTTTAGTTTAATATATACCACCAAGTAGATCTTCTTTACCCTGGGATGTTTGAAGTTCTTAATAGAGAAGTCTTATACTTTTTTCTGTTGGCTTTATCTCTAGGAGTATGGTATATTTACAATTATATGATCAAGCATTTGTCTTCTTGGTTATTTGCGGCAAACCCAAGGCCAACATCTTACTGAACACAGAAAAACTGAAAGCATTTTCCTCTAAAATTAGGAGCCAGACAACAATGCCCACTCTTATCACCCTATTCAACATAGTCCTTGAAACACAGACAGAACAATTAGGCAAGAGAAGGAAAATAAAGGGATACATATAGTAAAAGAAGAGGCCAAATTATCAGTTTGCTGATAACATGATCTTATATTTAGAAGACCCAAAAAACTCCATCAGAAGACTTCTAGAGTTAAAAAAAGATACAGTAAAGAAGCAAGATACAAGATTAACTTTCCCATATACTCCATTAGTGATAATGAATCTGCTGAAAAAAAATTAGAGAAATTATCTCATTCACAATAAGCTCAAAAATACAATAAATTGCTTGTGAATTAATCTAATGAAGGAGGTGAAGGACCTCTACAATGAAAACTATAGAATACTGAAGGCATTGAAGAAGACCATAGAAGATAGAAAGACCACCTGTATTATTGGATAAGCAGAATTAATATTGTCAAAATTGCTACACTACCAAAAGTGCTATACAGATTCAATGCACTTCCTGTTAAAATCCCAATGACTTTCTTCATGGAAATAGAAAAAAAAACAGTCCTAAAATTCATTTGAAAAAATAAGAGACCTAGAATAACCAAAGCAATCCTGAAAAAAGAAGAGCAATGCTGGAGGCATCTTAATAGCAGATCTCAAATTATATTACAGAGTTATAGGAAAAAAACAGCATGGCATTGACACTAAAATAGACCCAAAGACCAATGGACTAGAAGACACAGACACAAACCACATACAAACGGTCATTTTTTATTTTTCATTTTTGTATCAGGGATTGAACCCAAGGGTCTTTAACTACTAACCAAATTCCCAGCCTTTTTATTTTTTATTTTGAGACAGGGTCTTGATAGGTTGTTTACAGCTTCACTAAATTGCTGAGACTGGCTTTGAACTTGTGATCCTCCTGCCTCAACCTCCCAAGATGCTGGAATTATAGGCATGCACCACCATGCCTGGTTATACAGTTATCTCATACTACATAAAGGTGCCAAAAACATATTGGTTAAAAGATAGCCTTTTAAAACCAATGACGCTGGTATAACTGGATATTCCGTGTGCAGAGAAATGAAAATTGACCCCTATTTCTCACACCACACAAAAGACAAATCAAGCTGATCACAAACTTAGGAATTAGACCAGAATATGTGCAATTGCTAGGAAAAAATGTAGGCCCAACACTCCAACATATTGGCACAGGTATTGATTTCTTTAACAAGTCTCCTAAAGTGTAATAAATAAAATCACAAATTAAAAAGTGGGATGGCATCAAATTAACAAGCTTCTCCACAGCAAAGGAAACAGTGAAGAATGTGAAGAGAGAGTCTACAAAATAAGAGAAGATCTTTCCAGCCATTCCCTGGACAGAGGATTAATATCCAGTAAGAAAAAAGAAATTTAAAATCTTGAAACACATACATATACACACACACACACACAAAAATAGCCCAATCAATAAATTGGCAAAAGAACTAAAAAACAGACTCTTCTCAAAAGAAGAAATATAAAAATACAAATGGCCCACAAATATATGAAAAATGTTTAACATCTCTATCAATCAGAGAAATGCAAATTAAAACTACATTGAAATTTCATCTCACTCCAGTCAGAATTGCAATTAAAAAAAATACAAATAAGAACTGTTGGTGAGGATGTAGGAGGAAAGGTATACACCAATATTGTTGGTGAGACTACAAATTAGTACAACCACTCTGGAAAGCAGTATGGAGATCCCTCAAAATACTAGGAATGGAACCAATATATAACCCAGCTATCTCACTCCTCAGTATATCCAAAAGATCTAAAATCTGCATGCTATAGAGATGCAGCCACATCTGTGTTTATAGCAGCACAATTCACAGTAGCCAAGATATGGAACCAACCTAGATGCCCATCAACAGATGAATGGATAAAGAAAATGTGGTTTATATACATATGAGAGTATTACTCAGCCATAAAGAAGAATGGAATTGTGGCCTTTGCCAATAAATAGATGGAACTTGAGACTAATGTACTAAGTGAAATAAGCCAGACCCAGAAAGTCAAAGGCTGAATATTTTCTCTGACATGCAAAAGCTAGTCAAAAATAAGGGAAAAAATAGAAAAGAAAAGGGGAAGGATTTCATCAAAATAGGATAAAGATCAGGAAGGGGATTGAGGAAGAAGCAGGAGGGATGGGATAAGTGAAGAACAGTGGAATGAACAACGTTCGTAGGTATATATATGAATATACCTCAGTGACTCTCACCATTACATATATTCATAAGGCACTAATTGAAAAGAAAAAATACAAGTAAACAGCAGAAAGATCAGTAGAGAAGAAGGAAGGGAATGGGAGAAGGGAGGATGGAAGGGAAAAGGGGAAATACTAGGGACTGACTTCAAGCAAATTATATTTCAGACTTTTATAGTTACATCAAAATGGATCCTAATGTAATGCATAACTAAAAAGAATTAATAAAACTGAATAAAAATTTCTCCATGTGTTTAGAGCTGCTATAGCTGATTTTTAAAAATTAAACCTGCATTTGATAGGCAACTTTAATAAATTTCATCATTAATTTTAATAGATTATCTACAAAGTATTTTAGACTTTCTACAAAGCATATGCAAATAGTAACACTGAAAAGCTTCTAATTTTAACATAGTTTTAGACTTACAGGAAAGCTACAAGAACAATGGAGCCTGTAGATTCTTTAAGTACCTTTCCCAAATGTTAACATTTCAATATAGTTGCTTTCATGTCTCTTTCAATATATAAAACTACTTTCTATTTCCTGGACCACTTGTGAATAAAGTGCAGACATGAGAATAAGTAATATTCACTCCTACATATTTCATTGTACATTTCTTAAAAACAAGGCAGTATAAGAATCAAAATCAGGGAATGAACATTCCCACAATACTATCAGCTAATCAAAGTACAAATTTGCCAGTTGTTCCACTATTCCTATCACAAATTGCATTAATCAGATATAGGTCTCTAATCAGAATCAGGTTTCCCACCTTTACTTATCACTCATGCTCTGCATTTTGAAGTATACAAGCCAGGAAAGATGCTACTCAGTAAATATTTTGAGGCTAAGTAAATATCCTAAAACTTATTATACTTTTATCCCACTAATTATAGCATTTATTGGTGATTCTTGTCTAAATGACCTAGTATATGTACCGGAGATTTTTGAAATCTATTCTCTCTTCTGAGCTCATGCAATGCAATTCTACTGTGAGCAAAAGGTTTTCTTCATTTATTCATTAGTATTTAATTTTTTTTATAATTACATGGGCTTGTGGTTTCTTATTTTACTCAATGTTATGACCTATTACTATTGTCAACTTATATGCTCAAAATGTCCTCAGATTTGGCCAATGGGAGCCACTTCAAGGTGATAAGTTCATTTCGATGTGCCCCACCATTCTCTGAGCACTTTCTTACTTTTTGGCATAAGATGCCATAAGGCTCATCTCATTCATTCCCAGCCATACTCCTGGAGTCCATTAATTTTCAAAAAATTCTAGTTCCTTTTTGGTGGAGAATGATATTAAGAAATCAAGATCTGGGTGCCAAGGGTACTCACCAGTACTCAGGTGATACTGCTGCCAGGACCTCTCAGTAGACATATCCAGGAGTTCATAAAACTCAATTCCAATTCAACACCACAGAGTTTGTTTTAGCCTTCCTCCTTTGCACATTCTGACCTTGTTATCCATAACATGTGTAGTTATTTTTCAATTTTTCAATCCTATTGCAAAAGTTATTCCAGGCACCTTCTGTTGGGATGATTACATTCTAGGAAATCCTTCAAGGAGGGTTTATGGCTACAAAATTCCATGAGTTTTAACATATTTAAAATGATTTTCTTATAACCTTTATAACTAAAGGATAACTATTTTTATTTTTTACAGTGCTGGAGATCAAACCCAGGGCCTTTCACATACTGGGTAAGTGTTCTACCACTTTTCTTTTCCTTTCACTTTTTTTAAAAAATATATTTTTTAGATGTTGATGGACCTTTATTTTATTCATTTATTTACATGTAGCACTGAGAATTGAATCCAGTGCCTCACACATGCTAGCCAAGTGCTCTACCACTGAGCCACAACTCCAGCCCCTTTTCCTTTTAAAGTAAGAAAATACCAAGGCTTTATATATAAATCCTTGGTTATATATATATATATATATATATATATATATATATATATATATATATATATATATATATAATCTTCTTACTTTATTCTCTTTCATTGCTGAGTAATATTCTATTGTGCATATACGCTACATCATCTAGGTTGGTTCCACAGTTTAAGCATGTGTGTGTGTGTGTGTGTGTGTGTGTGTGTGTGTGTGTGTGTCAGGAATAAAATAAGAAGATAGTACTAAGTGAAGTTAGCCAATCCCAAAAAAACAAATGCTGAATATTTTCTCTGATATAAGGAGGCTGACTAATAGTGGGGTAAGGAAAGGGAGCATGAGAGGAATAGACAAACTCAAGATAGGGCAGGGGGTGGGAGGGGAAGGGAGGGGGCATGGGGTTAGAAATGATGGTGGAGTGTGATGATCATTATTAACCAAAGTACATGTATGAAGACACAAATTGGCGTGAATCTACTTTGTATACAGCCGATATATGAAAGATTGTGCTCTATATGTGGTAGTAAGAATTGTAATGCATTCACTGTCATATATAAATAAAAAAATAATTTTAAAAATAGCTCTACTTGTTAGGTAAGTGGAAACATTTTACACAGTTCTCATGAGTAAATAAGATTTATCTGCTTTTGAGGGGTATTTCTAATCTAAAAGAAAGCCCCTCTTGTTTTATTGGGTGGAAACTGTTTCTTTTTTTTTTTAAACTAGTTTGCTTTTTTGTAGCAATTTTGAATTTATAGAAAATTGAGCCGAAAATAGAGTTCCCCTGTACATGTTCTTGCCCACAAGCAGTTTTTCGTATAAAATGGTGCCCTCCACCAACTTCATTGATATATCTAATTAATTAATGATTGCTTACAGTATTCTCTTATGACCTTTATATGTCTATAAAATGGTTAGTATTATTATTTTTGTATTGTCTCTCTGATTTTTTCTTTCCTCCTTCTAGCTTTGAGTTCAATCTTCTTTTTTCTAATTCCTTACAGTTGAGTTATTGGCCTGAGATCCTTTTTAATTTATAGCCATAAATTTCCTGCTGAGTCCTTCTGACTTTGCTACACCTCCTCCTAAGTTCTATTACATTTTCACTTTCATTCATCTTAAGTATTTAACATTCATCTTTAAAAGTATTTTCTTTGTAATTCGCGTGTGCTGTGTAATTGCTACATGGAGCATGTTAGAACATGTTAGAATTAATGAATCCATACTGATACATTATCATGGAGTCCACAGTTGACCTTAGGGACTCAGCTTCATGTTGTGAAGTTCCATGAGTTTTAACAAATGACAGACATGAGTCCACCCACACAGTATCATACAGAGTAGATCCACTGTCTTAAAAACTCCCTGTGCTCCACCTCACCATCCCACTTCCTACCCTCTCCCCTCACTCCTGGCAACCCCTGATTTCTGTCTTTGTAGTTTTGCCTTCTCCACAATGTCTTGCATTTGGAATCACAGTCTGTAGCAGTTTCAGACTGGCTTCCTTCCCTTAGGAAACCTTAGGTCAAAGGTTCCTCCATGTCTTTTTGTAGCTTGATAACATTTCCTTTTACCACTGAATAAGACTGGATGGTATGGGCATATCCATTTGTTTATCCATTCACCTTCTGAAGGACATCTTTGTTGCTTCCAAGTTTGGACGATTATAAATTTACTGTGAACACTTCTGAGTAGATGCACTGAATGTAGGTGTATGTGTACTATAAACATTTTTGTGAACATTTGTTGTTGTTGTTTTAATTCAGTTGGGTAAATGCCAAGAAAGGAGAGCAATTGCTGGATTGTGTAGTAATGCTGTATTTACTTTTGTAAGAAAACTGCTTTCCAACGTAGCTTGTCACTGTGTACTTCTGTCAGCAATGAATAAGAGTTCCTGTTGCTCCCAATTATCACCAGCATTTGCTGTTTTCAGTGTATTGGGTTTTAACCATTCTAATAGAAATTTAATGGGATCTCATTGTTGTTTTAATTTGCAATTCTCTAATGATAGAAATGTTGAGCATCTTCTCATATGTTTATTTATTATTTATCATCTGTAGTTTTGTGTCTATTTAGATCTTTTACCCATTTTTAATTAAAATTTTTGTTTCTTTCATGGCTTGTGCCTTTGGTGTTGTATCTAAAGGGCCATTACAAAACCCAAAGTATCCTATAAACTTGGTATAATTGCTTATTAGATTCAGCAGATTTTGTTTGGGGGTACTGGGAGTTGAACCCATCGGCATTCTACCACTGAACTATATCCTCAGCCTTTTATTTATTTATTTATTTATTTATTTATTTATTTATTTATTTATTTATTTAATACTTTGAGACAGGTTCTCAATAAATTGGTAAGGATGGGCTTAAACCTCCTGCCTCAGCCTCCTGGTTCACCGGGATTATAGGTGTGTCCCATGGTGCCCTGTCAGCATTTATTTTTCTGTTGATTATTTGTGATTTTCTACCCAATGATGTCACCTATAAAACGTTTTACTTCTTCCTTTCAAAGCTGTATATTTTAATTTTCTTTTTCTTGCCTTTTTGCATTAGTTATATATAAAGCAAAAACTATTCTAAGCCAGGTATGGTGGTGCACACTTGTAATCCCAGTGACTTAGTAGTTTGAAACCAGAGGATTGCAAACTCAAGGCTAGCTTTAGCAACTTAGTGAGACCCTGTCTCAAAATAAAAAATAAAAAGGCTGTAGTTCAGTGGTTCAGCACCCCTCGCAACTACCAATAACAAACATAAAAAAAATAATAATAATTTTAAGGTTGGTGTTGTTTTTTAAATGATTAGAAGAATGCATTCAAGTTTTGAGCCTAGAGTTTTCTTTATGGAAAAGCATTTAGTTAAAATGACAATTTAATATTAGGTAATTCAAATTTTATTTCTTAATGTTTTTTTTAAAATAAGTGTTTTTCAAAAAATTTAATCAGTTTATCTTGATTGTCAGATTTGTTGGTGTAACCTGATCATCCACCTGTTATCTTTTAAAAATCAGTAAGTTCTGTAATGTATTTTCTTTATTCCTGATATTATTAATTTGTATTTTCTTTTTGACTTCATAAATCTGGTTTGGATTTTATCAGTTTTATAATCTTTTTAGATAATCAATTTTTGGCTTTGTGGATTCTCTACTACATACTTATACACTATTTCATTGATTTCTTCTTATTAATGTACTTTCTTTCTCATAAGAAAATATAAAGGTTTAATTGCTAGATTTTCTTTTACTTTCCTCAAAGTTTAAACTGATAATTTGAGGCATTTCTTTTTGCACATTATACATTCTGAAAGCTGCTTTCTACAAGATTTTAGAAATTTTTCTGTGACATAGCATAAAAGTCATCATTTTAACTGTTTTAAGGTGTCCAGTTCAGTGGAATTAAGTACATTCAATGTTGCAAAACCATCACCACCATCTAGTTAAAACATTTTCTTCATTTCAAATTGAAATTGTGTCCATCAAGCAGTTTTTCCCTTTTCCCTTCTCCTCTCTGTCTCTGCCAACCAGGAAGCTCTTCTGTCTATGGATGAGCCTATCTAGATATGTCACACAAATGGAATTATAAAACAAATGTCTTTTGTGCCAGTTCTCAAGGTTCATCTACATTGCAGCATGTATCTTGTTTCCTGCAATTCTACAGTGAGTTTTGAAATGGAAATTTGTGAAAGACCTCCAACTTTCTTCTTTTTAAAGTTGAATTTAGCTATTGGGATGCCATTCAATTCCACTTAAATTTTAGAATTAGCTTTTCTGCAAAAAAAATGGCCATTGGGATTTTGATAGGAATTGCATTGATTCTGCAGATCACTTGGGTCATCTTATGGACCAAATGTGCCCTCTCCCCAGTCCTATGTTGAAATGCTAACCCCTACTGCCATGGTACGGGGCGGGGGGTGCTTCAAGAGGTAATCAGGTCATGAGGGTAGAGTCCTCATGAATGGGACTAGTGACCTTATAAAGAGACATGCACTTACTTTCTCTGTTCTTCACCATATGAGAATATACAATGATTGCTCTGCACACCAGAAAGTGGGGCCTCATTACATTGCATCTATTAGTATCTTTGTCTTGAACTTCCAAGCATTCAGAAGTGTGAAAAATGTTGCTTGAACCACCTAGGATTCAGTAGCCCAAACTGACTAAGACAGTGAGTACTGCCATCTTAACAATATTGAGCTTTTCAATTCCTAAACATGGGGTAGCTTTCAATTTATATTACATTGATTTTCACTTTAATCCAATCTGAATTCCTGGAACAAATCCTACTTGGTCATTGTGTTAGTCAGATTTTCATTGCTCTGACAAAATAGAACTTGGGGGAAGAGTGTCACTTTGGCTCAGTTTCAGATGTTTTAGTCCATGGTCAGCTAGCTACATTGTTCTGGGCCTGTGGTGAGGTAGAGTTTCATGGCAGAAAGGTATGACACAGCAAAGCTGCTCACCTCATGGCAGCTGGGAAACACAGAGGGAGGAAGAGGCCCTGGACAAGATACAGCCCTCAAGGGCACACTGCCAAGGACCCACTCCCTCCAACTAGGTCCCACCACTGTCCAATAACCCATTCAGCTATGGATTTATGGATTAACCTATAAAAAAGGTCAGGATTCTCCCGATCCAATTACTTCCCCAAAGTCCCACATCTGCACTGGGGACAGTCTTCAACCCATGAGCCTTTGGGGGGCAATTCAGATGCAAGCCCTGACAGCCATGGTATCTATTCCTTTACCTTACAGAGTTCTGCAGCCACAGTCATCATTGATATTGGTCTATAGTTTTCTTCTAAAGTTTTTTTTGGTTTTGGTATAAGGCTAATACTCTCCTAAAAGAATGAGTCAGGAAATGATCTTCTACTTTTTTGGCAAGGTTTGGAAAACATTTAATAGAGTTTGCTCGTGAAGCCAGTAGGTCCCAGAATCTTATTCTGAAAGTTTTTTAAAAAATATTATTTATTTTTAAAATTATTATTTAAACTATTGACTGTTACAATCTCTTTTTTGTTATGCCACATTATAATTTTTTTTCTTCTTAGATTTTGGTAGTTTTTTTTTCTAGGAATTTGACAACTTCATTGATATATCTAATTAATAACTGTTTACAGTATTTTTTTATGATTTTTATGTCTATAAAATGGTTAGTATTGCCTCAATTTCATTTCTAATTTCATCAATTAGAGTCTTTTCTTCTTTTCTATTGGTTTGTCTAATTGAGTCTGCCAATTTTATTGATTTTTTTTCAAAGAATGAACGTTTTGTTTCCATACATACATCTTATTATTTTTGTATTGTCTCTCTGATTTTTTCTTTCCTCCTAGCTTTGGATTTAATCTTCTTTTTTCTAATTCCTTAAAGTTGAGTTATTGGCCTGAGATCCTTTTTAAACACAGGAATTTACAGACATAAATTTCCTGCTGAGTCCTTCTGACTTTGCTACATCTCCTTCTAAGTTCTATTACATTTTCACTTTCATTCATCTTAAGTATTTAAAATTCATCTTTAAAAGTATTTTCTTTGTGATTCTTTGACCCCACTGGTGGTTTAAGCATGTGCTGTGTAATTGCTAGTGATCATCAGAGATCTCCTTCAATGCCGACACTCAGGCTGATTTTTTTCTTGACTGTTCCCTCACTGCTATACATTCTTGATCAATCTCCAGAGTTCCTGCAGTCACATTATGCTTTCTACAATTCCTTAGTTAATTGGCTAATTTTGTAGAGGAACGGGTGGTCCATTGAAGCTCCCTGTACACCATTTTTCTCTGACATCTCTCAGTATTCTATTTTTAATCTAAGAAAGGAGGTGAAAAGTTTATCTACCTATTTTGTCTACATAAAAGTTAGGGGAGAAAAAGTAAGTCATACACAAGGATAAAAGCAACCTTTCTTATAAATATATTTTATTTTGTAGATTATGGATCTACATATTATAAATAATTATAAAAAATAAAATATTAAACAAGCAATACACAGGAGCTCTGGTTATAGTTCAGTGGTAGAATGCTTGCCTAGCACGTGAGGAGGTGCTGGGTTTGATCCTCAGCACCACATAAACAAATAAAATAAATGTAATGCAACTATTAAAAAAAATCTTACAACTATTTAAAAAAAAAAGCAATACCCAAAGCAACTGTTCCCAGAGACAAAGTTGCCCAAGTCTAACTTTATGCTGAGAAGTTGAGATTTGGGTTCAGATATCCTAGAATGCTACAATCTTATTATTATGCTAAGAGAAGCAGAACATAAAATATCTAGCAAATCAAACATTATTCCCTTCTACTAACACCTTTCTCAAGGAGAAAAAATAGTTTTGCCATCTGTACTCCACGTTCTGTCTAATAGTGAATAAACCAAGGCTACTTTTTGGAGTAATGATGAGGGAGAAATGTGCCTGTTAGAACAAGGCTATATGTTAGTTCACATTTTCCTTTCAAAATTGTTTCAATAAAAAAACTTACTTTTGCAAATCATACACACTATGGGTGCTCTACCACTGAGGTACATCCCAAGCTCCTTTAATTTTTGAGATGGTGTCTTATAATCCTTCTGTCTTAGCTTCCTGAGCAGCTGGGATTATAGGTGTGCGCCATTTTGCCCAGCTCCCTGCATGTACTTGAGTAAAAGTGTCCACTAGAACTGAATCCCTCAACTCCTACATTCTATTACCACCACCATTTATCCACTAATATCTGAGTCCCACATCTCATTTTCAACACTTATTGACCATTCTGTTCCTTTTAAACTGTATCTCGAATCCAACTCTCATTTTATATTACTGACCTACTGCCTCAGTCTCATTGTGTATTTAACTGTACTATCCAATGAAAAACCTTGCCATTTCTGGCCTCCATTCTTAGCTTTTTCTAAATCCATTTTCCATTATGACTTCACAAATCTTTTACTAAAATAAATTGAGTGAGGACACTATTTTGTTTATATCCATTATTTGTTTCCCATCATCTACAGCAGTGATTTTTCAATATATTCCTAGAAGATTCAAGATCAACAGAATTGCCTCAGTTTCTAGGGATAAAGGCAGAGCCTCAATGTATGAGATTACCTTGTTGACCCAGTTCTTCAACCTTCAATTGGCTGCTTAATTTCTTTAAATATTTGTGCAAGTCTCTTTGTAAAAAACATTTCCCAAACTCTTTGTGTGTTGCTCCTAGATTTCTATTCATACTTAATTTACTAAATGAAACATTTCTAATTCAGTACATTGGATTCAGAAATGCTTGTGAATATGAATGAATGTGAAAATATGTAGGTATATGTACATGGAAGAACCCTAATTCACCCACCTATAGAAAATATACATGAAATTGCTATGAACCAATCTATATTCATTTAGAAAGCTTAGCATTAAATCTTAACATATAGGTATATATTCACAAAATATAAAGTTATATATAACATACATATATTTATATGTAAGATCATAGGTATCAAGGAATTGAGAATCCCTGAAGTTTCTTTTTTTGACCACACCTTTATTCTTTTTTGATAATATCCTGTTATCCACACAGAATAAGAAAACACAAAGAGGAGAAATTGTTGCAATTTTATTTCATATTTTAAAATTATTTGTCTCATATGCTTCAGTCATAAAGTGAACATAAATAAAGATACATATAGGTGCTTTAAACACTGACAAAATCTATAACAATATATATTTTCAAATCAAATTTCCTATTTTTACAATACAACGAAAAACTAAGTTCATAAAAAGATTACATACAAAAATATAATAGTATATTAGTTCATTCTCTGAATATATGGCTCTGAAGGTAGGTTAAAATATTCACTTCACTTGAAAAAAATCCAGACACTATACTGCATGTAGATTTAAGTTAAGTATAGTCTTCCTTCCGTTAACAGTTTATTCAGTGTGAATCACAGAAGATCCATGAAGGGTCATCACTTAAGAAACTCTCCTTAGGATCACAATCAAAATTGAAAGCCTGGTTGAGAAGCATGGAAATGCCGGCTCTTGATACAATGAGGAGACATGAGTATTTGGAACTCTGGTACCACTCTGGCTCTTAACTAAACTCCTCAGTAACCTCAGGGCAAGTAGTACTTCCCTCTGATAAGAGAGAAGTCCTTACTGCTGAGGACACTGGGTCTCCGGAGTGGATTTGGAGGACACGTATACAATAGGGTGTGATTTCTTACAAGGTTCTTTTTCCAATTTGCTTGCAGGTTCTTTCCTTTCATTAACATCTGTTTGAAGCATTGACTCAGCGGCTAACCTACAGGCATTAAAGCATCCACTCTAAATTCAAATGTAGTTAAGGAAAAAAAATAGAGAAACAAACCCGTAATATATTGAGTCTCTAAGGAGGAATGGTGCTATTTTTTTTTAATAAGAAAAATATTAGTCGACTCCAGTACCATTAAAATACTAAATGACTCTTGAAATGAATTATTCTTATCAATAGACTTGATTTTTAAATGTCTAGTAAATATGTTAAGGTTGATAAAAAAGGCCTGTTAAGGCCTAGATTAAAGAATTAAATCTGATGAGATATCTATCATGATAAGTACACATAACACAAAAATTGAAATGCTGGAGCAGTATTTTAAAGATAACATGACACACAAGAGGCCCATGCACAAGATGAAAACACCATGGGATCCTGGCTGCACAGATGTCTGTCTCAGACAATGAAAACACACTCAAACTGAGTTTCAACTAGGAGAATAGTTAAAGGAAAATATAAACAGTGGGGAGATAATAAAATAGGCCTGCGAACACTTTAAAGAAGCGCATCAATTAAATTTATAAAGCATGCAACAGTGAAGTTTCAAATAAAAGCCACTTGTTATAAAATCATCTTCAGATTGTGTATCTAAGTTAAGCATGCAAGACACAAGGTTGGAAATGTCTGCAGTGAGCAGATGGACTCACATACATGCAAAAAAAATAAATAAATAAAAATAAAGTGTTTTGTGGTATTTTATTTGTTTTTGTTTAACTAGCAAGGCAAATAGTTTCCAATATGCAATTTGAGTCAAACAATTTAATTAGATACATTGAAGCAATATTTTTTTCAAGCACAAAAAAGCAGAAGAAGAAATGAAGGCAACATAGCTGGCAAGATATGCACTGATCGGTTCTGGAAATCCACCTCTGGAAGACCATACAGGCCACACACACACCCACACCGTGAGCCACGCAAACCCGCACTGGCCATATGCACACTCCCACAGTGAGCAACACACACACATGCACGGCCTGCAGAACAGTTAGCACTATGGGTACTGTCAGGTAGCATCCATTTTTCATTTCCTCAAGAATATCAAGCTCTTATTTTATGTGACTTACAACATTATAAAAAAACTCAAGGAAGGAAATAATTAATTAGTTTTCCTTACAATAACAACAGCATCTTGAGTTTTATCATTGTTGAGTACATTTAGAAGCACTGAAAATTTAAAGAAAAATCAGATAAAACATACAAGGAAGTTCTTTTACATATGATGGACTGTTTTACTTTTTCGATCAAATGCACACAGAAAATGCCTGACTCTGTTCCCTTCTTTCTAATAACAAAGTAGCCCTAGTAGCACCTTAAAAACCTCACTTCATTGGAGACAACCCAACCTGGCTACTTTCACAGAAACAAGTTTGAATTTTACATGTCTAAAAATATTTATTTTTAATATACCTGCCATTGCATTACACAACCTTCATCTTGATTTCCCCTCCATTTCCCTCACTCACTTCTGTTTATCCTACCCAGATCCTGCTGTGCATGCCCAGTACTCCAGCTGCAGCCAGTTACATCCTCTTCCCTCTGTTCACTTGCTCTTACCTTCTCACTTCTATTTCTTTTAAAGGACAAGGCCCTTCAACTGGTCCTTCAGATACACATATCTGACACTTTCTCTTTTAAGTCACAAATTCAATTATGCAGAAATTGGAGGCTTTGATGTTTTAGAAAAAATGGAAACAAATTACCTTGGATATTTAAAAATGTCAAAATAATTAAAAGTAATGTCTGAAGGACTGGTATAAACATCATCAAAAGCCATAGAAAACTTCACCTACATTTTCTTAACTAAACTGTCTTCAGACTACTGTAAAACCTTTGAGAAGGTAAGTTGATTGTTCCTTCATGGCTACTCCTTTACCAGGAGAAAAGTAATAGCACATTTATTCAAACCAACAAGAGAGATGTGTGGCTTTCTAATGACTCCCTTCTTCAGGAGTCCTTTCCCCTTGCAATCATTTTTGTCTTTCTCAAAGTTTTAGAGAAGTTGAAGGCAGGCAGATGAAACTAGGGGATTAGACTGCATGCAATATTGAGAAGACAGATAAAGAGACAAAGAGCATAGCTCATGCAGCGAGAAGGGAGAGAAAGGGAGGGCTGCTGGCTGACATGAAAAGAGGACACTGACCTGAGAGAGCCAGGCATGTTCTCACTTTTTTCACTTAAGGCTTGAGCAAGCTTCACACATTTCTTCTCCTTCTTTGGCTGCTGCACATCCACGGGCAGATTTTTGTGAGGAGAGAGAGGGGCAGTGGGAGTGTTTGCAGATACTGACTTTTCTAACTGCAAGTCACCTTCTGAAGGGTTAGGACAGGACTGTGTCTCCTTGTGAGGTGGGAATCTAGAAGTTCCTTCCCAGGCAGCACCACTGGCACATTCGTCTTCAGCAGGGGTCAAATCCAGAGGTAGCACCTCCCACCTCTTTTTGAGTATAGGAACTTTGATTTTCTCTGAGAATGAAAACCATTAGAAAAATCCAGTCAATAAACAAAAGACAGACCAAGGGAGAGCGGTTATACATAAAGTCTTTTCCTTTTTTCTATTCTTTCAAAATCCACTCATCACCTCACTGAAATCTATTTCTTTTTCTTTCTTTTTCATAGACTGCATTAATAAAAGCTTTTATAGATTATTCTGAGCATAAATTTTTCCTTGGGAACTCAATACAGGAATTCTAGGAATGAATAAAATGTTCTTTTGTGGTATTTTGATAAAAAATTCTAAGGGGAGATGGTTCCTAAGGGTGACCTTGGTGCCATGGAGATAAAGATGCAGTGGCAAACAGTCAGGGAGTTTAGGGTCAAGTCTGGCACTTAGCAGCTGGATGACCTTAGGAAAGTATTTAATCATCCTACATTTTAAGGTTTCTAAATCTGCAAAATGCGGATTAAAAATACTTACTTTGCTTTGTCTGTTACAAGGATTAAATGAAAAGAACAGGTCAAACTCTAAATATTGGATATCCCTTGCTGCTCCTCTGAAACCCAGATCATCTGGATTTACTAACCATCCTCCTGTCCCTTTGCTGTGTTCAGTTCAGCACACTACCCCTGAAATTCCTAATGGGTAATTTTTACTCACAGGAGCTTACTAGGATCAGGGAAGAGAAAAAGAACAAAAGAAAGAGAAGTCTTTTAAAACAATATAAAAAACTTCTCATTGTTTACATTTTCCCCACTATTGACCACAATGAACAGAGTTCAGCCTGTCAACAGGGCGGGGGCAGAAACCCGTTGAGAATCCTTAACCTAAAACATGTTGACAATACCTTTTGGGGAGGGGAGGGAGTTAGGACCATCACATTCATGGACTTCTTTACATTTGCCCTTTTATTTTAAAATTTATACATAGTAAAGTTCATTTTTTGTAGTATACAAGAGGCAGAGGGTGTATTGGGCTATTTTTTCTCGGTGATGTGACTTGCTCTAATAACTGTTCAAACATTTTTCCTTAAAGGCTAGAACTGTAAGAGAAGAGGTCGGGTAGAAATCTCCAGTGATAAATCCCCTACAGAACGACCAAGCTAAATAACTATATGCCACAAAAATACATTCACAAGAACTAAGAAAACTAGAAAAGGTAAGTTAGACTGTGAATCCCACAAGGGGAAAGGTTCCCTGTTACTGCAACACTTTGTTCCCAAGCTTTCATGGTACCACCTGCAGAAAGCCCCCAGAACTCAGTGTATATACTAAAAAAAGTAAGCAAAAAAAAAAAGATATTTGACTTCCTCACCACCAGAGTCCCTCTGTGGGAGTCTCACTGCATGGGCTCACAGCAAGCACTGAGAATACTCCATGGGATGCTCCTGAGACCAGCTAGAAGGAAGGAGAAGTAGGGCTCGAACTAGCACACAGAACTTGGCACTGGCCCTCCATCCCTGCCAGAGGAGACATGCTAGCAGACAGAATGTTTAGAAATGTTTACTGCTGGAGGAGGGGTTCATAGATCCTCTGGACTCAAGAGCCTGACTGGCTCTCCCACATGCCTTGAGTGTACTCCATGAATCTCCCATGGGTCCATCCAGGTTGGAAACTGCACTAGCAGCAGAGTTGTCAAAAAACCTGCATCTAACCTGAGCTCAGGGTGCCCTCTAATGCTGAAATGGAATACCATAGGCAGTCTGCTAAAAATGTCTAAACAAGCCTACTGGAGTAGAATAGTCACAAACAAGTCCAGATTGGAAAAAAAAAAAAAGAAAGAGATACCTAATTCATCAATGAAGAGACAAAGATATATGTTACAATAACTAAGAAGAGCCAAGGAAAGATGTCTTTATCAAATAGACAAAACATATTGCCAAAGATAAACCCAAAAGACATTCATATGCATGATTTGGCAGACAAAGAATTTAAAATATCTGGTTTAAAAAAAACTCAAGAAACTTCAAGAAAACAGAGGACCAATTAAGAAAAATTTATAAGGAGACATTTAACAGATTGAAATAATTTTAAAAAATCAAATTCTGGAGCTGATAAATAAATGAAATAAAAAAGCCACTGGTGGGCATTAATAGCAGAACTGATCAAGAAGAGGAAAGAATTGGTGAGCTTGATAACAGGCTATTTGAAAACAGAGGAGAAAAAAGAATGAAAAAGAATGAAGAAAATTCATGAGATCTCTGGGACACCATTAAAACAGCAAATCTATGTCATTGGTGTCCAAGAGGATCTAGAGAATGACAAAAGGTTAGAATTAAGTTTATCCAAAAATATAACAGAAAACTTTCCAAATCTAAGATACAAACACCCAATTACAGGATAATCAAAGGTTGCCAATCAGATTCAACCCAAATAACTCTCAAAGGTCAAAGACAAAGAGGACTATGAAAGCAGCAAGAGGAAAGAAAGAAGAAAGTGACACAGAAGGGAATTCTAATATGACTGGTGGACTTCTCAGCAAAAACCCAAAGGACATAAGGGAATGAGATGATATCCAAACTGCTGAAGGAAAAACATCTGCCAACCAAGAATAATGTACCCACCAAAGCTTCTTCAGAAGTAAAGGGAAGACAGACCTTCCCAGACAAAACCTGAATGCACTCATGGCAACAGACTATCTTACAAGAAAGGCTGAAGGGAGTTCTTCAAATGCAAAGAGAAAAAAAAAGATGAAAATGTCTAATATGAAAACATCTGAAGGTATAAAAACCCACAGGTAAAAGTGAGCATTCAGATACATCCAAAATAACACGGGAATTAGGGGATGTAAACCATTTATATCCTTAGTAAGAAGCCTAAAGGACAAAACTAATACAAATACAGTAATCTGCTAAGGGATATGTAATATAAAAAGATGTAAATTTTAACATCAAAAACTCAAAATATGGGAGAGAAATGGAGTTGAAGAGTAGAAGGCTTTTTTTCTTTTTTGTTTTGAAATTAAGTTGTTGCAGCTCAAAATAACCTGTTGTAATTATAAGATGTTCTGTGAAAGCCTCATGGTAACCACAGAGCAAAAACCTTAAATAGATACACTGAAAATAAAAACCATGGGATCAAAACATGCTGATAGGAAAAAAAAAATCACTTAACAAAGGAAGACAGGAAGATAAGAACAAAGATGTACAAAACAACCAGAAAACAAGTAATTACATGACAGTACCCAAATCTGACTCTGCTGCCTACAAGACACTCACTTGTAAGGAATAGATAGATTGTGAACAAATGGAAAAAGATATTCCATTGAAATGGAAACCAAAAGAGAGTAGGAGTGGTTATACTTAAATAAAATATGCTTCAAGTCAAAAACTAAGGAGACAAGGCCATTACAGAACAAAAAAAGAGTATACAACAATTGTAAATATGTCTAAATACATAAAGCAAGCATTATTAAATGTAGATCGATAGGCAGCAATTTTTTTGTGGTGATAAGGTACTTTAACAGCCCACTTCTAGCAATGGAAGAGCATCTAGCCAGAAAACTAGCAGAGAAACATCAGATTTTAAACTGTACTCTAGACCAAATGGAGCTAACAGAAGTTACAGACCTTTCCATGCACCAGCTGCAGCACATTCCTCTCAACTGCACATGAAATGTTCTCAAGGGTATCATGTCAGGCCACAAAAGAGAACATCAGAAACTGTACAAAGATGTAAAAATTAAACATACTTAGAAGCAACCAATAAGTCAATGAGGAAATTAAAAGATAAATTTAAATATTTCTTTTCACAAGTAAAAATGAAAATATACCAAATATGCCAAAACTTTATGCTTTCAGCAAAAGCAATTCTAAGAAGGAAGTTTATAGCAATAAACTCCTACTTCAAAAAAAGAAGGAAGAGAACAGCTTAGTGGTGGAGTGCTTGCCTAGCACGTAAGATGCACTGGGTTCAATCCTCAGCCCTGCATATAAACAAAATAAAGGTTCAAAAAAAATTTAAAATTTTTTTAAAAAAAGAAGAAAGATCTCAATGTCTCATCTCAATAAACTAGAAAAAAATAAGAAAAAAATAAGACCAAAATTAGTAGAAGGAAGAAATGGTAAGGATCAGAGCACAAATAACCAAAATAGAGGAAAAAAGAAAATAAAAGATAAATGAATAATTGGTTTTTGAAAAGATAAACAAAATGAATAAATCTTTAGCCAGACCAAAAAAAAAAAAAAAAAAAAAAACTCAAATAAATTTTAAAAAATCAGAGGTGAAAAGGGAAACCTTAACTGACCTCACAGAAACAAAGAATTTTAAGAACTAGTAAATACAAACAAATTGGAAAACCTGAAAATAAAAAATTCTGGAAAGCAGAAGGCAACAGCATATCAAAATAATTAAATATCACGATCAAATGGAATTCACCCTAGGATCAAAGAATGGCTTAAAATACAAATCAACAAGCTGATATATCACATTTCAGACAAAAGGGCAAACACCATAGGACCATTTCAATAGAAAAAAAATTGATAAAACTTAACATCCTTTTTTGATAAAAACTCTAAATAAATTAGGCATAGAAGAAACACATCTCAGTATATTAAAGGCCATAGATGATAAACCCACAGATATCATACTCAACAGGGTCAAAATCAAAGTGTTTCCTTTAGGATCTGGAACAAGACAAGGATGCCACCAGCATTCACTGTTATGACTCAACACAGAACTTGAAGTCCTAGCCAGAGAAATTAGATAAAAGGAAGAAATAATAGGCAGCCGAATTGTAAAGGAAACCGTCCCTGTTTTCAGATAATACAATCTTTTACAGAAAATTCTGAATACTCTACTTAAAAACTATTAGAACTAATAAATACAGTAAAGATATAAGATACTAAAGCCAATATATAAAAGTCAGTAGTGTTTCCATTCAAAAATAGCAAATTATCTGAAAAAGAAATAAGGAAAGTAATCCCATTCATAAAAGCTATGGTTTTTTTAAAAAAGTGAAATAAAATACCTAGGAAAAAATTTAATCAAGGAGATGAATGAGCTCTATAGTGAAAACCATATAACACTGGTGAAAATTGAAAAGACAGAAAAACATGGCAAGATATCTCATATTCATGAACTAGAAGAATTAATATTGTTAAAATATTCATTCTACCCAAAGCAATCTACAAATTCAATGCAATCCTCATCAAAATTCCATAATTTTCTTTACAGAATAAGAAAAAAATAATCCTAACCTGTCTTAAACAATAAAATTTCAAATAGTCAAAGAGCAGAAAGAACAAAACTGGAACAATCCTAGTACCTGACTTCAAAATATACTACAGTGCTAAACTGACCAAAATAGCATGATACGGGCACAAAAACAGTGAAGAGAGCAATGGAGCTCAGAACACATACTGGGGAAAGGACAGTCCTTTAATAAATGGTGCTGAGAAAACTGGATCTCCACATGTAGAACCATGAATATTCATTATTTCTTCATTGAGAACATTCTCAACTTCTACAAAATCAACCTTTTTTAAATTTCACAGATGAATAGGATCATGTAGTGTTTGTCTTTTTGTGCCAGACTTCTCTCTTATCATATACAAAAATCAACTAAAAACTATAAAATTACTTGAAGAAAACATAGGGAAATGCTACATGACCTCGGTCTGGGCAAATGTTTTTTAGACAATCCCTTAAAAGCAAGAGAAACAAAAGCAAAAACAAGCAAACCAGATAATATCAAACTAAAAGTTTCTATAGCAAGGAAAACAATCAACAAAGTGAAGAAAAACTACAGAATAGAAGAAACTGCTTGCAAATTATACAGCTGACAAAGCATTACTATGTAGTATCTATAAGGAACTAAAAGAACTCAATAGCAAAAACCCTTAATATAATCTGATTTTAAATATGGGCAAAAGACCTGAACAGACATTTTTCTAAAGAATACAGAGGTTTACGAAAAAATTCTCAACACCACTAAATCACTAAACATCAGGAAAAATGCAAATTAAAACCACAATGAGAAACTATTTCACCCAAGTTAGAATAACTATTATCTAAAAAAAAAAAAAAAAAGAAATTCTGGTGAGGATATGGAGAAAGGAGAACTCTCATATACTGTGAGTGGATCTATAAATTAGTAGTCATTATGGAAAATAGTATGGAAGTTTCTCAAAAATTAAAAATAGAATTAACATGTGACCCAGCAATCCCAATACCAAGTGTTTGTGTGTGTGTGTGTGTTTTTCCAGATATCTGAATTCCCATAAATGGAGAAAGAAAATGTGATATGTATAAGTAATGGAATACTATGCATTCATAAAAAAGGTATGAAATCCTGTCATTTGTGACAACTTGAATGACCTAAGGATCTTGTGTTAAATGAAATAAGTCAGGCACAAAAAGGAAAACACTACACATTCCTATTCATCTGTGGAATCCAAACCAGGTTGATTTTGTAGAAGTTGAGTGTTCTCAATGAAGAATGAATATTTAAGGTGATCACATGCTAATTACCTTCATTTAATCATTACACAATGTATATATAAATAGAAACATAATAAATGTCCAATTATTATATGTCAATAAAAAATATAGAATTCCCAATATTTAGTTGGAACATGGCCCCTGAGAATCAAGATTGAATTTTCTCAATCTTGCCTTGCTGTGACAGCAAGGCCACATAAATCAACTCTGCTCAATGGGATACTGGCAGACAAACACAAAAGGAGTCTGAATCCTGCAATTCCTCCTAGACTTTCATCGGCGGAAGAATAATCACAAGCACTTAAACCTAAACTGTGTTTAGATCTTCTATAAATAATCTGAATTAGGATAACTTCCAACATTAGCTGCTTATTTAACTTTTTGGTATGACAATATGCTACGATTTAAAGTGGATAAGCCTCAAGTGACAGTATGATGAAACCTAGACATCCAAAATAGCCACATATCACATTCATTCATACCTAGTTCCCTTTGAATTTTTCAGTTGTAAATTTCCCTTATTAACTACAGATTGATAACCACAAAATTGGTTTGTAATGAGATTTGCTAAAAGCTATAGTTTGAAAAAAAATGTTGATACACTTTCTCAGTGCTACTTAGGACTTAAAAGAAAAAAACATACGAAACTTGCATACCTTCAAGTTCATACTTCAGCTTTAATTCATCTAGCTTAGCTCTCAGTTTCATATTTTCACTTTCTGCAAGCTGAAGGCATCTTTCATTTGCAAAAAGTTTTTGCTCGATATCCAGGGTTCCGCTGGCTCTCAAACAATGCTTTCCTCCGCTGTATGGACAATTCACTTTTGCTGCTTTCATTTTCTTTGCTACAGTAACAGAAAAGAAGAACCAAGGAATGTTAATATATAATTTTGTGAATAACTTAGTGGGATGAATCTCTAATTTTATATTTGAACACTTGGTTAAAAATATATTTCTTTGGGATTTCTAGTAACAAAGAAACAACAAATAATTAAAGTTTAACAATAGCATTCCCCGCTGCCAAAATTCATACATTATTCCAAGGTGATTCATGCATAAATTCCCTTTAAGTTATGAGATACTTATTCTTGAAAAATTTGGATTATAAGAATATTTTCTACATGAAAGTCCTTTTTACTTACCAATCTAAAAAGCTAAACACAAATTATTTACTGAAAGTATTCTTCAGTAATTAGTAATTATTAAATCTTGCATAAAACTCATGTATTACACAAAGACATGTTATTGACTTTCTTTTCTATGGAAATTTCTTTTGGCAATTTGAACTTAAAAATTTGTTATTATTTGAATACCATCTATTAAAATAAATAAAAAGTCTTTAACTTCCATCTGCCAACCCAGACACCTACTTTAAGTTCTCAAGCTTTAGCTGAAGTAAATCTGTATAATAGGTGTTATCTTCCAGAGCACCAGAGTTGCCTGAAGGTTTTAAATCCATACTTTTATATAAATTCTAAAGAAAGAAAAAATTCTTATTACTTACATAACAAATTAGGTTACTGTATGCTTATTAACAGTGGCAGCAGCCACATGTTAATCTCTCATCCTTTGACAAATACTCTTCAAAGATCCACCCACTTACCTGAGTGCAGTAGGTACAAGAACCACCAGTCCTTCCTCAGGTAAGAAAAGTGGCTCAAGGTACTACCGGCAAGTAAATCAAGAGCTAGATTCTGAATCCAGATCTAACTCGCACTCATATCTCTGAGTCCCAACTATACCTGTCTTAGGATTTCACTCTCCTGGCTTTTAGAATGAGAGAAGCAAATGCTTTTGGGGTTGAATTCTGGTATGACAAAGCTATACAATGGAAAAATACGAAAAAAGAGAGGAGATTCTTGAGGTTATTTTTGGTATCCACGCTTTAAATATTCTGATTTACTCTTTGAATATTTTCTTTACTGGAAAAAAAAGCAGATGTTTAAAAACTTGCAAAGAATTTCAGAGATTGCACTTTTTAAAATCCTCCTAATTTAAGGTCACAATTTTCAAAGCACAAAGCTTCAGGGATAGACTACATATACCTGCCAAGTGACACACTGCAAATTTAGCTAAAAGTATAATACTTTTAATAGTTTTTAGAAGAAACAGAGATAAAGTCATATAAACAAATTTTTCTTCAAAAATGTCAAAATAAAGAAAGAGAAACTGTTCCAGATTAAGGAAGATTGAAGAGACTTCATGGTAAAACATGCAACCTTGGATTAGGCCCTAGAATTGAAAACACTAGATTTTTTTTTTTCTTTTAATATTTGCTAAGGGTATGTTTTCATCAGCTATTTTTTTTTTTTTTTTGTCTCGGTGACCAAAAGATCTAACAAGAACAATGTAAGGAGAAGTTTACTTGGGGTTCATGGTTTCAGGTCTCAATCCACAGATGGCCAACTCTATTGCTCTGGGCCCAAGGTGAGGTAGAATATCATAGTGAAAGGGGGAGGGGAGGAAAGTAGCTTAGAGGGGGGAGGAAATAGCTTAGAAAATGGTAATCAGGAAGCAGAGAGAGAGAGAGCTCTCTGCTCACCAGGGACAAAATTCCAGTCACTCCTCCAGTAACTTAACTCCTCTAGTCACACTCTACCTGCCTAAAGTTACTACTCAGTTAATCCATTTAAGTGGATCAATCCACAGATCAGGTTAAAGCTCTCATAATCCAAACATTTCTCCTCTAAAAATTCTTGCACTAACACAATAGCTTTTGAAGGACAGCAGAAGTCAAATCACATAGGGATGTATAAACCCTCAGACTGTCTTTTGTAAATACAATTGAAAGCCTTATGCAGATTGAGAAAGGAAATGACATGATCTCTTGTGCTTTTCCATGAGAAAGAATGATTCTACATTGAGAAAGAATGATCTGAATGGCAATGATGGAGCAGGCAATCTGGTTAGAAGGCTGGGAGAAAGAAGACAGTGGCCTAGATAGATGTTTTATAAATCATGTCCCTAAGAATTTGTGGACTAAATGTGAGACTTCTAGATCTTTGGGTCAAGCAACTGAATGTCATTCAATTTACTAAATAAATAAACTAAAGACAGATAATGTTTGATTAGTAGACAGGGAATTAAATATTCTGTTTGTTTATATCAAGTTTGAGATACTCTTAAGTGGGCAATTGAATACATTAATTAAGAGTTCAAGGGAGGACTTAATTAATTGTTAATTAAACAGTTTAGGTCACTAAACTACTGGGGGCATTTAAATGATATACAAAGCTCCAAAATAAGTGAGGTCACCTATATTTTCACAATATATATGAATAGTAGGCCATGATAAGTTCTTTTTTTCTCTTATAATTGAAAAGGTTTTTGGCTAAAGTTACATATAACTTTGTAGTAGATGAATTTTAAAAATTTATGCTTTGGTTTCTTACTTCATTTAAAGTAAAACTTGATGATTTTTTTATTATTGCATTATTGTTGTATTTAATAGTCAGGTTTATTTTGACATAACCATAAAACATGAAATATAATTTGCTCCCCTTCAGTATCCAGTAGTTCACCTTTCCCTATTTTCCTACTTTCTTCTATCATATATTTATTTATAGTTTTTTTAAAATTATTGCTTTATAAAATACATATAAAAGTAGACTTCATTGTGATATATTCATATTTGTACATAGCAGTTTTGGTGAGATATATTGTCGGTTAATTTGGGGGAAAATTATCACCTTTGTAATGATGAGTTTTATTATTTACCTGGGATGTATAATTCAGTCTTTTATGTGCTTTTTGTGACTTTTATTTTCTCATAAGTTCTATATATTTTGTTTCTAAAAAATGTACACATGTGAAATACCTCTTGCATAAGGCACCTACGTAAAATTTATACATAGTGTTTTATGCTCTTTTTTAAACTGGATATGTTATGAAATGTGACTGGCCCAGTAACCATTTTTCCTACAGATTCTTATTTATCTCTTCCAAGATGTATATTTTATTGAGCCATGCCCTTGGGCTTCAAGTGTTTGGATGAGTACCATTGCATACTTACATGTTATCATGATCACATATGCTCTAATTTCAGTAAGTCTCTGTGTTGGGGAGTATCATGTATATTAAATAGCAAAATAGTTTCCACAAATAGATACTAATATAAACTCCTATTGAGTTAATGACTATTAATGTGTTTAAATGTTCATCAATATTACTTAATTTTTCCTATGATGGGTTTTTATTTTGTATTTCTTAAATTTCTAAAGATTTTGAATTTTTATAGTTAATAAACATCTCACGTTTAAATTTTAAGTTCAAACTTCTATCTTTTATATATTTTTGGCTTAAAAGATGTGAAAAGGATTAAAAAATGCAGCTAGAGATTGATTTAAAGAAAAAGGTCAATTTTTTTTAAATTGACTTTTTTCTTTACTCATCATTTATTATAGGTTTCTTGTATGATTGTAAGGGCAGGTTATTTAAAGTGGATTCTAGGGCTTATCTTTGTTAATTACTACAGGAAAAATAAATAAGACATTTCTCTACACTACGGCTGCAGGAAAATGAATAAATTTCTTTAGAATCATATAGTAATAAAATTGTTAAATGACACACTAAACATTCACTCCTTAAAAAAATTTTTTATTTAATATTTTGGCAGTGAATCATGAATTCTATTATCTGGATTTTGGATTTTAACATAAAATAATATGGAATAAAATAAAATTTGGCCAATCCTAAAAATATTCATACATATTTTGTTGTTTACTTAATGACATGTTGTGGAGTTAGCAACTATTGAACATATTTATTTTTAGAAATAGTTACTTTTTTGATTTGATTTTTAGTTTCTAATAAGCCTTTTCGATTTATTTCCTTACTGAGGCACTCAGGGCCACTGATGTGTTCTTTCAATTTTGTAATCTCCAGGCATTTACCCTTCTAAAAAATCTGTCTTGTGAGCTCTATTTCTGAAGAGTTTCTTAACATCAAAGAAAAAAAGTATTTATGTTGCCCCTGAAATGTATTCTCAATGCACTCTCTTCAAAATAAAGAGAAAATAATATTTCTCCAGACTGACATCCCTGTGTCAGGAGCCAACAATACATTGATGGTCTTTGAAGAAATTTCATAAGTTCTGTCTCTGGGTAGTTTTCTGTGAGCTGCTGAATTGCCATTTAGTATCCAGATACCATGTATTTTCATCTGTACTATGGGAATAATTTTAGAGGGCACAGATGAATAATGCTCTTCATGGAGGCTATGAATACCTGTATGTTCTGTAGTGCACAGCTGACAAAACCGCTGGAATACACTGTGCAGATTCTATTTGGTTAACCATTATCTGCCACTCATATAAATTTTCTTTCAAAAGCTTGTAATAACCTTTTTACTTTAAGCATCCATGTCATCCACATTCCCAAGTATAAAAGTTTGAATCTTTCTTTTCTGAATTCCAGGTTTTGTTTCTCTTGTGGTTACATGTGTTACAAATAATTATGATTTTTTTTCTTTCTTTTACACTGTGTTTCTAATAAAAATATTCTCTTCTCCAAATCTATATTTTCCATGTTCAGCTATGTTTAGAAAATGATGTAGATAATTGTATTTGATAATTTATAAAGGATAGTTGAGAATAATTCTTGCTTGTGTTTCCCTTCCTTAGAAACTGAACCAGAACTGTTCTTGGTCCTGAAAAGGGAGGATCATAACCAATCAGATATATTTAAAAAATGGTGACTGATTCTATATTCTCTTCTAAGAACTCTCTGTTCAGATCCTTGGCCCTTTTCTTGATTGGGTAATAATAATAATAATTATTATTATTATTATTATTATTATTTGCTTAGCTTTATGAGTTCTTTATGTACCCTAGAGATTAGTGATCTATCTGATATGTGAGGGGTAAAATATTCCTCCTAAAATATAGGCTCTGTCTTCATTTATAGTGGTAGTTATCTTCATTTATTTCTCAGAAGATTTTTCACTGTTATACAGAAATACCTTTGATTTAAGGGTGTTGATTTTATATCCTGCTACTTTGCTAAATTTATTTACTAGTACTAGAAGTTTTCTGGTGGAGCTTTTTGGGTCTTCTAGGTATATAATCAAATCTGGCATTTGCAGGTAAATGGATAGCATTGGAGAAGATAATGCTAAGTGATGTTAGCCAATTCCAAAAAAATGCCAGATATAAGGAGGCTGACTCATAATGAGGTAGAGAGGGGGAGTATGAGAGAGGTACATGAATTCTCAATAAAAAAGAGGTATGGGAGGAATAGAAAGGGGCCAGGGGATTAGCACGAGTTGTGGAATGTGATAGAGACGATCATCAAAAGAACATGTATGAAGACACAAATTTGTATCACCATACTTTATATACAACCAGAGATTTAAAGAATTGTGTTCTATACATGAAATAAGAATTGCAATGCTTCTGTTTTCATTTCTTTAAAAAAAATCAATGGAAATATGAAAAAAATGTTTATAAATTATATACATTAAATATGTGCATGTTATATAATATATATATATATATATATATATATTATATTAGATCTAGGGAAAGAGAAGTCTCTTTCCTGAATTTTAAAAAATCAATTTATTAATTTGCTCTAACTTGCTAATAGAGCAGAATGCATTTCACTTTATAGCACACAAATTGAACACAAAATTTTATTTCTCTTGTTGTACAGAAAGTATAGTTACAAAACCCATGTAACTCTACTTTGTGTACAAGAAGATTTTCATCTCATTCCTGCACCTCCTGCTTCAGTGCAGGCTTGCCTGCTGAGGACCAGGGGATTGCTTCTTGGTGACTGAGCTCAAAGGAACAGGGGACATGAGCAGCCAGGAAAAGATTTCAGGCAGATGTCCCTCCTCCCTGCTTCTCTGCAAAACCTACCATTACCCTCAGGCTTGGGCGCAGCCGTCCCTCCACCCCATGACAGGAGAGGGGCAGAAGGGGTCTCTGGCGCCATCCCACCTCCTTTGCTTCAGCTTTGTCCCAACCTGCAGCCTGAGCCATGTCACTTTCTGTCCTTGGTCTCTTTTGCCCACATGCGAGGCAGTAGGCAAAGCCTCAAGAATGGGGAGTACCTCTGTGTCACCCTTGTGGCAGAAGGGCAGCCTTCCCTGGTAAGATTCTCAAACTCGGGTCCCCCTTTCCCAGGCTGCTCGCTAACAGCACAGGACGCAGATCAACCTGCTTCCGAGTGGTGACACGCGCCCCCTTGTGGAGCCATCGGGTAACAACACCTTCCCACTGGCTTCTCTGGCTCCTGAATCCTGTTCCCATCAAAAGAGCCTTAATTCTAAGTCCTTGATCTTAAGGACAGTGGCACTGTTTGCTCTGGCGCTGAAGGGACGGCTCTCTGTGGGCTCTTGCCAGGTCTGATGATGCGGGCCAGCAATGACAGCTCCTAGGCGCTCAGGCCTACCGCGCATGCGCTTTTGCCCTGTACCTGGCCAGAACCTGGGGACCTGGCCTTGAACCACAGACCTTGCCTTCTCACAGTTACGGAGGTGGATATGCAAGACCAGGTTGGCTTTGGACCTTGCAGACACCCTCACGTGGTGGCGAGGCCAGGCTCTCTGTAGCTCCTTTCCTTACAAGGGCATCTCTCAGTTGGATTAGTCCCCATCCTTATGCCCTCATTAAACTTCAATTGCCTCCCCAAAATCCTGTTTCCAAATACTGTCTCAGTTGGTGTCAGGCCTCCAACCTATGAATTTGCAGGTGGGGACACATCAGACTCAGCGTCCGCCCCAACATAACTCCGCCTTGGAGTGACTACAGCTCCTGACACACCAGCCCGGCCACACAGTGGTGCACACGCACCTGATGTTCCCACTTCTTGTGTCTCATCCTGGCCACTTTGGAACTGTAGTGGAGGGTCCCTGAGCATCCCAATATACCCACAAACCTTTGAGTCTTTCAGCAGTGATGTGGCCTGTGTTGGCAAGGCCAGGGCACGCAGAAGGAGCCTGTTGTCCCCATCCCCAAATGGGTGGTTTGACAGAGTTGAGAGAGCTGATGGTCCTGGACTCAGGGTGGCTTGGCTTCTGTGACGGTGAGAAACTATAAAGGAGCCACCCTGAGCCCAGGACCGTGGGTACAGGGAGCGACTCTCACAAGGCCAATCCTGTCAAGCCACCCCATTGGGGATGGGGACAACACACCCCTTTGCTTCTCCTTCTTTTCTCTGAAGAGTCAGCAAAGAAATTCACAGGGCAAGGTATTGGGGGGTGGGCAGGCAGGATGAGAAACTTCCAACCCCGTGAGGTGACTCACTTCCAGAGCCACCACAGGGTCACCTACCTGAAACTCTCCAAACTGGTCCTCAGCAGTGGCATGGGGGCTTCCTGACATGAGCACGCACAGTGGTTTAAATCCTTGGCCCCTGGTGATCAGCTCCACCCTCGGCCCCTCCCTTCCCTAGGAAACGAAAGTAGCCAACCAATCACACAGCTGATGACTAGAGGGCAACCAGCCCTCATCATGAGGTTACCCACCAGCCCCTGGGAAGCCAGTCACTTTATCGATTCCAAGGGTTTTAGGTACTCTATTTCTTATTTATTTATTTAATGTCTCGCTAAGTTGCTTAGGGCCTCCATAAGTTGCTGATGCTGGCCTCAAACTTGTGATCCTCCTGCCTCAGTCTCCTGAGCCCCTGGGATTCCTGGCATGTACTACCACCCCAGCTCTTTTTCTTCTTATTGAACACAATACCACAATCTCCATGCAAGAAATGAAACTGCCCTCTTCCCCCCCAGGAGGCTCGCTAAAGCCCTAAGAAGAGCTGCTTCATGCGGCTGTCCACATCCTCCACCTAGAGGGTGAAGACCCCCACTCAGTCATGCACAAGGGCCACAACTGTCACTCTTGACCCCTCTCCACTCTCCCTGCCCCAATCCACCTGCCTCTTGAGTTTGGCTCTGACATTTTGGAGGCACTGAATTAGTGGTTCCCTTAAGACACCCTTGATGCAGGCCCTGGGGCTCTATGGGGGCATTAAGTGCTCTTCCATTAGACCTACTATGTGCTGGGCTCAGAACCAGTGTGTTGTGGGGTGCAAGGGATCTAGCTGGGCACCCCCAGCAGCCCAGTCTTCCTTGTAGCTGGGGTCAGCAAGGCCAGCTAGGGTAGCCTTACCGCCCATGAGGCTCAGCTCCCTGAGGCCACGGAAGCCAGGCTGTACTCTGGTGGTGACAGGCCGGGCTCTTCCTCATGGTGCAGATGGCTCTCAGGCTGGAGGGAACTGATTTGCCCCTTGGAAACCCAGGAAGACAGGGACAGGTGGAGAATGCTTCTTTGCCCTCAGATGTGTATGGTGGGCTAGGGGACCTGGGGGGTCCGGCCAGCTCTGTGGTCAGCCTCTGTGGCTGGCATGGTCTTTGCAGGATCTATCCACAGTGCTGGGGCTGGACTGAGAGCTGAGGTTGGCAGAGCCAGGGTTGGGCATGCTGGGCACTAGGGGTGGGTAGAAAAGGACAAAACGTCCAAGAGCCCTCCCCTGCCCTTGAGCTCTGGCTGTCCTGGGAGGTCAAGGTGCACACGGGGCAGTCCTGGTGCGGAGGCAGTCTGGTGATGATTTGGGGTTTTTCACATAGACTTGTGAGCCAGGGGCTGTGTGTTCCCAGGAAAGGGGACCCAGGTCCAGCGATGCTCAGTGGTGAGGGCCTGGGCAGGACCTAGCAGGTCGTAAGGAGAAGACAGACACCATATCTGTTCTGGAGTATCTGGGATGCAAGTTCTGGGAAACAGACTGGATTACCAGGAAGGAGGCTCATGGCATGTGCTCTCAGGAGCAAGGGCTGTGGGAGAGAGAGGGCAGAGAAGCCAGGCTGGGAGATGGTTCCTGAGTGGACTCAGGAGCTGGGGTGTTCCTCTGAGACAGGGGAGCTGTTTTTCTTTTTTTTTTTTCTTGGTACTGCAGATTTGACAACCCAGGGGTGCTTAACCATTGAGCCACATCCCCAGACTTTTTAAATATATGTTTTATTTAGAGACAGGGTCTCTCTCAGTTGTTTGGGCCCTTGCTAAGTTGCTGAGGCTGGCTTTGAACTCACGATCCTCCTGCCCCAGCCTCCCAAGCTGCTGGGATTACTGGTGTGCTCCACCATGCCTGGCTGGGAGCTGGTTCTTATATCTTCACTCTGGTCAGTAGTTGGAGGAAGGCGGGTTTTTTTTTTTTGTTAAAAAATGCATAATTGTCCTCACATCCTTGAGAAGACTGATGCTCATCAGAGGTTCCAGGTGAGCTAGGTGGCTGGGTGTGCTGACATGCTCCTAAGAACTAGCAGGATTCCCCCAGTTATTCAACGGGAAACTCAATGAATAATTCATAAACTGCTTTTTAATTTCTTGTCATGTTCTATATTTAGTAAAGCTCCACCATTTATGCAACATCTGTGTTTCATTCCAATCTAACGGTGTGTAAAATTTAGCTTCACCAAGAGATTATTATGTCATTCTTTATTTTTTCATGATGACAGTGATAGATGTGCTATTCAAACAATAATCTTTATGTAAGAAATTATCTGAGCTTTCAGAAAAGCCTATCTACTAATTATTCATTCAAGTGGTTCTGTAAATTTATGTCTGTAACTTCCAGTAGAAAAGGTAATTTGATTTTCCATTAGGATATAAAATAGATACATTTGCATACTTGTTTAAAGCGAGTTGTAACATAAAATGAAAATGAAAAGCCCTCTTCCCAAAACAAAAACAAAACCAAAATGGAGCAAATGTGATGCTTTCGTATGATTCCCATTAGTTACCTTAAGGCAGAATAAACTTTGAAACTTTTTCATCTTGCAGGTTAAAAATTTCACAAGCACTTGACTTCAATGTGTATTTTGTTGAGAATTACATTTTTATTTATTTCCTCACACGTTCAATCCCCATATAGAGATTTTATGCTTAATGAACTATAAGTTAAAAAATTTTAAAGAATTTACTCAAGCACTATTTTTAAAATTTTATATATTGAGGTACTAGGGATTGAACATAAAGTCACATGCATGCTAGGAAAGAGCTCATCCACTGAGCTACACCCCAAGTCTCAGTAATTTTATTTTAAATAAATGAAGTCTGACTTGAAATCAAGAAGTATAGAAAATATTTTCTATTTTTTTCTTTTTTTGGGGGGAGGCTGTAACTGGGGATTGAACTCAGGGGTACTCGGCCACTGAACCACATCCCCAGCCCTATTTTTGTATTTCATTTAGAGGCAGGGTGTCACTGAGTTGCATAGTGCCTTCCCATTGCAGAGGCTGCCTTTGAACTTGTGATCCTCCTGTCTGAGCCTCCCAAGCTGATGGCATTACAGGCATGTACCACCACACTCGGTTTATTTTTTCATTTTTTAACTGTGTTAAAGTGCAATATATTTTAGATATTATTTTAAGATTGCACCACATATTTACATGATTTATGGTAGTACTAAGTTATAACAAATTGAATAAAAATTTTAGTGATCTGACCTAATGTATACACCTATTAAACTGAGAAAGATATTTTGGAATCAGGGAGGACTTTCTTCCTTGTTGATTAAGGAAAGAAAGTGCTTACTGTTCTGTAGCCTTACTTCTTCCTAAAACAGTGGAAAAAACAAACAAACAAATAAACAAATATTAGACTTGGGGACAGCATCCTGATGACAGTCTGGTTTTACAGAAACTGAAGAGCTAAGAATGTTTTTTAAATATTCAATATAGTAGGGTGTGATAAAAAGTAAGTAATATTTGGTGGCATCTCTACAATTGTCATAATAATGTATAAACATACATCTTGATCCATATTTATTTCTAATGAATACTGAGGGAGAGGACTACCATTCAGTTATATGTAGTCTGATTCTAGAAAGTGATTTAAAGGAATCTAGGAATACCCAAATTTTAGACACATGTGCAATGAAAAATAATGTAAATAAGTCAATACTTACCCTGCACTGGAGCTTCACATACAACCTCCATGCATGCCAATCAGTTTAGCAGTAACCCATGGAACATGATTTTACATAAGCTAGGGTGCATAAATAATATACAAAAAGCATTAAAATAAGATAAACCAGAAGCTCTCTCTATTTCCTGAAAGGCAAAATCCAAATTAATCCAGGCATGCATTTGATCAAACAAATGCTAAAGATACCACATAAAAGAGAGTACAAAAATGTAACTATGTGATCCAAAGTTGATAACAGAGCTTTACTAGAATATGTTACTTATTTGATCATTTCTTCAATATAGGGAGACAGTGACCAATTCTTTGGAGAGGGAGCATCTTCCAGGCCAGTTTAGCATAGAAACCTACACACCCGGACCCCAAAACCTTTATTCTTCCCAACAATTCTACCGGTCAGTAAAGTAACACTGAACATGATAAATTCTCAGTCATCTTTCTGCACTGTGTCCAGGTTGTTAGTGGGGCAGTTATGAACTTATAAGCTACTCTGTATTTAGTGACTATCAGTGGGACAGAAAAATTATTAGAAGGGTAAGAGGCACTGTGTTATTTTTCAAAGAAACCTATAGGTCCAATGATTTTATTATACTAAAAAAAGTCATATGAGGAACCCAAAACAAAACAAAACAAAAAATACAGCAAATTAATAATGTTATTAAAATAAGCAAAGCATTTAAAAGAAGCCTATATAAACCACTCTCACCCTTACAGATATGAAAAGACAATTTTTAATTTCCTGATTGATTGCTTCCTAAATGAGTCATGGAAAGCATGCTAAGTATTCTAAAACTAAAGGCTGAAAAGGGTCCTTGGTAGACTGAATCAACTGAAGGAGACTATATAAAATGCTTTGTCATGTTCCTTTAGGTTATGACATCAAATAATTGTTAGGAGCAAAAAGACTTTTGTTTGAATCCAAAGCCAAGTCTATTATTTTTATTTTATTCTAAGTGATGAGGTTTTATATGAAAACTAATTACATTTACCAAGGACTTAATTGACAAAGTATTTATAAAACATTTATAATTATGCAATAGAATTTCTTCTGAGTGGGCATGAAGTTAACTAAATAATAGTCATTGTTAGTGCTTGAACCAGAAAATTTAGTTTCCTTCTTTCCTTTCTTTCTTCTTCCTTCCTTCACTTATTTATTCAATGATTTTATTAAATACTTAATGGTGGGCTCAGAAAAACATACTGGAGAACAATGATTTATGATTTAAACAGTGAAGACAGGGCTGGAGGTAAGCCTTAGTGATAGAGTGCTGTCAAGCATTCGTAAGGTCCTAGGCTTGATTCCCACTACCAATAATACAAAAGAAAAATGGTGAAAAGATATTATGGAGAGAGGGGAGAGCATGCAGGATAGTTTTGGAAAATATTGAATAGCAAAGAACAAAAACACAATTAACTATCATGAGAAGAAAGCCAAGAAACAACACTGGGTAAATCCAATTCTTGTTATACTGCAATGGCTTCTCTGCTGTCAACCTTGGATGCTCCTGAGCCTGTATCTAGCCCTAAGCTATTATATTAAGCCTGTCTTCTCACCACTCTGATTCAACTTTCTCCCAATGACCACTACTGCTGAATGCACAAAGAGAAGAACAACCCACTTGTTCCATCCTCTATTCTTCTATCAGTAAAACATATAAGCAGAAGACAAGTGTTCATGACATGGACATTTAGTTTTTGTTGGTAGAAAATGGGGATTTCATTGTTTTCCACTCATCATTACTAAAACACTGATACAGTCTATGACACACATAAAAAATAAAATTGATTATCTAATTCACTGAGAAAATGAGATGAATGTCAAATACTATGGATAGTAAACCTAGAGCTTTAGGTTTGTTATTGTTGTATTGTTTTTCCTGAAAGAGAAATGAATTATATCTGTTTTCATGAGTAAGCAAAACATGCATTTGCACAAGAGGAAAGCTAGCTAAAGGTGATGCCTGAGTCCCAAAGTATCACTGTGACCAACCATACATCCTCCTTTTAGATGTAAAGGAGTGGATTAGGGGAGGCAAAGGGCAAAATGCACCAAACAGATGGTTTCATGAATGGGCTTAGTTAAGGCATCTTTCTAATCCTGACTTCATTCCTGAAGCTTCTTTGTTGTGAGAAAGGTGAAATCTCTTTTTACCAAGTGTGTTCTCTGAAATTAGCTAAATGGCAGTCCTCAAATTTTATGCCCTCACCTTTTTTCCATAATTGGCAAATGTTATCTTATTTACTATTAGAAGGAATATTACCATATGTGGGAAAAAATGCAATTAAAGTTTCTCAGAAGAGGAAGTTTTTCCTGGATTATCAGGGTGAGCTCTAAATGCTATCATGTGTATTTTTATAAGAGAGAGACAAAAATTCTGATGGAGATGCACAGAGAAGAAGAGGATTTGAAATGCAGCAAAGATAGAAAGATAAGGCCATAAGCCAAGGAATGCAGATACCTCCCAGAAGCTGGAAGAGGCAGGGGACACATAGTCACATGGAACCCCCAGAGAGACTGTGCTCCTGCCAACATCTTGACTTCAGTCCTGTGACTCTGCTCTCAGACTTTGATGATCCAGATTTGGGAGATTAAACTTCTGTTAGAATCAGCAAGTTTTGGGTAATCTAATGTAGCAGACATAGGAAACCAATGCACTCCACAATCTTAAGACACTATTTCTGGAAGCATGATCTAATCTAAGGAAAGGCAGGAATGTAATTGGGCAAATTGCACAGAAAGCAAAATAGTATGGCCACTCCAGAGGATGCGGCAGTCAAATCCAATTTGTGTACAATCTCATGCTATGATTCCAATGACATCTTTTACTGCCCAGCTGCTTTCTGCTTGCCTGTGAATGGTGAGGCTCAACATAAGGTGAGAGATATTTTTAGGCTGTAGAACGTAGCCTATTTTCTAAGTGGCTCCATTATCTCCCAAACTTTAGAGCTAGGAGAAATGGCAGAAGTAAGCAAGAAAAGAACAGTAAGCACAGGCATTAATGATTTGATCAATGTCATAGGAGCAAGATAGAGACTCAGAATTAGAGAAGTGTGAATATACCTTGCATCAAATGGGAAAAAAACTACAGAGGTGATCATTATAATAAAGGAATATGAGGGACACCATATTGTTAGTGCACATATGCTTGGGGAGTCAGAAAATATTTTGCAAAAGAAATGATATCCGTGTTGGGACTTGAAAGATGAAAGAGTAGGTGAGATAGGCAATAGATTGTCCAGACCTCTTCCTGGACCACAGCAAAACCCTACTATAAGCTACATTTATCTTTTTGTTTACAAATAAATTTGAGTTCCATTAATTCAGAGACTCTTTCCCCCTATATTTTTCAGATTGTAAAATAGTTCCTGAACACATAATAGGTATATTCATAGGGTGAGTAAGTGTTCTTGGTAGGTTAGAAAATAAGACTTGTGATAAATAAAAGTAATAAAAATGCTTTTGAAGGGCTTTTTTTCATGAACTTTTAGGTATGGTACAAGTTATTGAGATAACATTTCTTGAAGATCGTCCCTCCATGTTGCAAATATGACATTACTTGGATGGCACTGGAGAGTCAAGATATGCTTGAAAGTATATATTTTTCAGGATGGGAAACAAATAAAATCTAGTAGAGAGAAAAATACCATAGAGTTAAAAAAATAGGCTTTTTGTTTAATTTTAATAATTAGTTGTTAACTTGAAATATATACTATACTATCAGAGCCAATTCATCATCGTGAAGGTTTTATACTCTTAAGCTTATAAATCACACACAAGCAAAACATGGTTGTTCCCTTCTCCTTTTTATTTTTGTAAACTTCTTTTTCCAATAAAGCAAGAAATGAGTTAAGAATTATGACTTCCATGAAGAGAGTACATGAAGGAAAAGCTATGTTTTACTTCCCTGAACTTTGGTTGGCCTTTAATAACTGTTTTCTTAAATAAAATGCAGCATTTAATGGCTCAACGCTTGTGTTAAAGCTGTCAGGCCTGTTTCTTGAAGATGAGCTAAAACATTTCCTTCTGTTTATAAATAAACAAAAATGAAAAGAATTTTTGATCAAGACATATTTTGAAATACAAAAAATATTTTGAATTTTCAAACAGAATATTTTCTCATGACTTTTGAGAAATGGTCCATTGTTAATTATTTTCTTTTAGGTAGAATATTATTTCCTTTATAATTATGTGTCTGTCACTGTTATTTTTTAAATGTGCATGTATTTTTCCAAATATAGAATCTCTCTGGTCTTTAAGAATCACACATTTGTTTTTTTGTGAACATCTTTTATGAGTTTGTAGTTTGATTGGTGTTGATGCCAGAGAGCTCCTCAAGGTTAAGTTGTTAACACAATTAATGGTTGAAAACTTGCTCTACTTGGAAACATTCATGACTGAAAAATCTGAGGAAGTTTCTAGTTCTTATTTTAAATACAATAAGTTGGACTTAGTGACTATTCTTATATGTTCAAATCAGGAATGAAAGCACATCTGTCATTCAATAAGTGAAACAATCAATGCATAGTCCATTAGTCATTTTACAGATTCCCAAGTGAGAATCAAATGTATGATGTTATATTATCAATTTCACTTTATGTAAGTTTTACATTTAATTAGTCATATGTATTATTAGACAATATTTTTTAGTGGTGGTGGAACTGTTAAAGTAAAAATTGGGATAATAATTTTGTTTTGTTTTATTACTTGTAATACTAATCTAGAAATTTATAAAATATTTGAAATGTGGTTTTCCTAAACATTTAAATTCTTATGTGGACATTCATGACAAGAAACATAAATGGTGAAATGAAAACAGTGTCACTTGAAATCCAAATTTTTGAATTATAAGCCACAGAAGCTTAAGGAAAGTCATTCATTTCCCTAAACTCCCCCCTTCCTAAGCTTATGATTTAAAGAATAAAATAAAATAGAATTGCTAAATTTATAGATATTATTACTATATATGTGTCTGTCACATTTTAGGATATATAAATATATATGAAAATCTAACTATAAATTTGTGGATCAGTTTCTACAATATTGCTTTAGAATATTTTATTGTCTTGAAACTCAGAGTAACTTTTTCTTTAAATTTAATCTTTATTGTAAACTATTGATGCATAAAATCACATAGAAGAAAAATATAATTGCATGTCTTGAAGTACAATAAAAAAGCAAACCTTTGTGAATTGTCATCCAACTTAAGAAAATACACTATGACACTTGAATGCCACATTGCCTTTCATAAATTTAACATGGATGAGTACCTCTACAAACCATTTTTTCAAAGGATTCCATTGTACATGGACAAAAAATATTCCTCCTATTGAAGATGTCTAGCCATTTCTTCCCTTCTCACAGAGAAAATCCTTATCAGCAAACAAACTTCAGTAACAATCAATTTACCAGAAATGTTTGATTCAATTCAGTTCTTTAGGTTCAAACATTAAAGGGCAAACATGAAATATCTTTTGACAAAATATGTAGATATACATTCTTTTCTCCTTTTCTCTGTAATTCAACACATTTGCAAAAATGTTTGATTTCAAAGCATTTTTCCTTGTGGTATTTCTCTATTCTCAAAAGGCAAAGTACTTTGACTTTTATTATGCAAATAAATAAACAGAACATTTAAGTGTTTGCTATACATTTATTCCCAAATTGGTATACGATGGCTTTTAAATATTTTAAAAAAATATTTATTTTTTTTAATTTTAGGTGGACACAATATCTTTACATTATATTTATGTGGTGCTGAGAATCGAACCCAGTGCCTCACGCATGCTTGGCGAAGGGGCTACCACTTGAGCCATATCCCCAGCCCCATACATTTATTTTGTTTATTTACTTTTATTTGGTGGTGAGGATCGAACCCAGGACCTCGCACATGCTAGGCAAGCACTCCGCCGCTGAGCCACAACCCCAGATCCATGCCCCCTCCCCACTTTTAAATATCTTAAGTAACATATTTTATGATTTTACTTTCCTTATTTCCAGTAGATAGTGTGGTGGAAACTCACATAACGGGTTCTTTCCAGGTTTTGTTTTTATTTAAAATTTGACTCTAATTCCTTTTTGTAATTGTTGCTCTTGCTATAGTATAATTGTACATAATAGTGGGATTCATTGTGCCATATTAGTATGTGGAAATAACATAATTTCATTCCCCAGTACCTTCCCTTTTCCCTCCACCTGATCCCTGTGTTCTACTCTGCTGATCTGCCTTATATTATTATTATATGTAATGATATATATATATATATATATATATATATATATATATATATCTTCACACGAACACACACACATACACACACAAGTGGATTTCACTGTATTATGTTCATACACAGACATGGCATAATTGGTAGATTTTGCTTCAAAACGTAACTTTATAACATGTATTCCAAGGATTTGAATTGTGTATAGCTATTATTCTGGCAATTAGTTTTTCATACATAGGATATGAATTTCCAATATGTTGCCATATAATTTGTTGGAAAGAGATTTATGGATACTCCTAGTCCACAAATGCACTGATTCTTTATATCTTATACAGTAAGTATACTTTGCAGTGGAATACACATTTCCATGGTTTTATTGAAAATATCTTTATTTATTAAAATATTGTTTGGAATTAAATATGTAGAAACAACAGTGGAGATTAGATTCCTGTAATCTGCATTTAATATCATCTGCATTTTATATATTTCAAACCTGTATTACTCCTTCAATCCACTGAGAGTCAGATTGAAGAGATATAGCAATACATTCATGTCATTTGTAGTTGTCTATTTTGAAATTTTGAAATTATTGATGTTCTCACAAATTATGACTATCCTTACCATTTAAAAAAAACTATTTAACAGGGTATGTATTTAAATATCATTATCACCTTTTCATAATTCAAGTCTCTTGATGATAACATAACTTTCAGATAAGATCAGTAAAATCTTCTTTGATAGAAAATTTCCCTCACTAAAGGGCTTTTCATATTAAGATCTATGTACAGAAACAACAAAACATGATATAAATGCAATTTCAACTGTATTGTTCCTTAGTACAATATAACTGTGCAAACATTTTTAATGATATGTTCAAAGAAAGAGGTACTCATTATAAATTGTACACTACTCTTTAAAGTATAAACACTAATGTTTAATATCTTATTACCTCTGTGAAGCAGGTACTCTACATCACTACTTACTTTGGCTCCTTGATAATATTGGTAGATCCTCTCAGCTAGTCTGGTAAGCATAGTTGATGTTTAAAATATATCATTACAACCGTTTATTCGGATGTATTCAATTTATGTTAGGAATGGTTTCAGAAGGTACCTTTTAACAATTATTTCTACCAATATGTTTTAAAATATGTCTAGACATGGGATTTTTAAGTGAATCTTTATTCTTCATAGAATATATGAAGCAAGTAAGGTTTTTATTCATATGATAGATATACTATGTCAACTTATTATATAGTATTTGTTGTTTTATATCCACATTGCTCATAATACTCCCTAGCATAATGTTTTTCATATTTGAAGTAATTGTTTTCACTAAAATTGTCATAATTTATACTATTTTGTTTTAATACTCAAATTACTGACATCTAGAAGCCATAAATCATTTAAAATATGTAGTAGCTGCTGTAGTTTCAAGAAGTTTCATACAAATTCAATGTTCACATAAGTTTGCTTGTTTCTCCCCATACAAGATAATTGACTGCACTCTGTGAATCCCATCTGTCCTTTCCTAAGACCCATGGCAAGAAGCAGTGAGGGTGGCCTTCTTTTCTAAAGAGCTACAGCCAGCAGGATATGAAACACGACTAGCCAGTCCAATTTTAAAACAGAACTCTTCCACAACTCTGACAGAATTTAACAAACCAACTGCCTAAAGGAAATGAAATGTTAAGCATATTGAGTGGACAAGAAATGTACCAAGTTGCCACCGGTTAAGAAATGTACAGACTCTCTCTTGACTTGAAGGCTGTTTTATTGAATTATAGGCAAATTCTTGCATTGGAGCAAAGTCAATAAGAATTAAGTTAATATTGCCATACATAGAAAGGAGGAAATATATCTAAGAATTTATGATTTATATGCTAATGTTTTTCTTTTAAGTTAAATACATAATGCATAATTTGACATTTTATTCTTTTTGCATTTTTAAGGCCTGGAAAACTAAGAATTTCTAATACATAAAGTCAGATTCAGGAATTGAAAGTTTTATGAAAATATCTATTCATATGTATATTTATATATGTATTTATAGTACATAAACATACTATATTATTTATCATGATTTATTGGCATGGTTTCTTGAAATTGTAACCTAAGTGTTAAGGATCACCTATTTTTTTTAGGTATACTTTCACAGAAATCATGTCTTCTTAAACATAACCATGTTTTCATCTTCTCACTTTCTTTAGTTATCATACAACAGAATTCCCTCCATGTCTGTCATTTGCTACCTTTAAATGACCAAGCTTTGCAACTTTTGCATTCCTAGAAATTTCTTGTTCCAGGCAACCTAATCCTTTATGCCATAATGATACATTCATTTTACTTGGTAACACTACCTCAAATTCTGAAATCAACACATGGACAATATGCACCCTTTGTGCTCCTGAATTTGTTGAGTGTCTTCATGAAAATAATTTTGTTAAAGATTCATAGGTTGCTCAAGATTTAATGATTCATAATGATGAAACCTAAAATTTCCACTGAAGAAATTTACACCCATGACAAGTTACTGAATTGTCATGACTGATTAATGGCACAGTTCTATGTGAAACAAATCAACTTGGGATTAGGTCGTTATTTTTTTCTTTTAATCATTTTGGTAACATCATTTATCCTGTTTGGAAAATTGATAGAAACTCCAAAATATGGATGCTTCTTTAAAATTATGTTGTTAAAATGCACAACATGATTAGCTGAACAGAAATTAAGTAGACCTTAAATGAGCAAACAAGTGTAGTGGTGATTAACATAGTACTTATTAGAGAAATTAGAAATTGTTGTTTTTCATATGAGACTGATGTGGGAGATCTATACTAGAGTATAGAACAGGCTAGAGTAAAAAAAATGAATAAGAAATACAAGGTGATGCTTCAGATAATAAGAAGATAATATGACTCTACTCCCTGGAAAGGGTATGTGTAGAAAAATGACACCAGTGGATTAAATTTCTGTTTGTCATTTTAAATTTTCAGCAATTAGAAATAAAATGACAGTTATATTGGTAGGAAAATAACTTAGTTCTCTGCATTATGAAATTTAAAAAGGAAATTTTGAGGAAAATATACCCTGACTTTGTTTATCATGTATTTTTACTTAGTGTTTCATTTACCTGGGTTCTAATTACATTTTTTTCCTTTTTGCTTCTTAAGGGAAATATGGGCGTATCTACAATGCAATTAGAAACTCAATAGATTTTTAGCTTGAATTGTAAAGCAAAGTCTCCTTTATTAATAGTTCTTTGGAAGGTATATGTTTCACAGTTGCTCCTGGAAGAGTTTTTCCAAAATATATTGAGAATTTTTCAGTCATCTTGAATTTTGTATGTCATGAATGGAAACAAATTATATTACCAATTACCCTATCAGATAATAATTCAAAATAATTAATAGCAAGTGACCCTTGGTATTTTTTTTAAAAATTAGACTTATACCCAATGGTTAAGAGGTATTTTTTATATCTGCGATATTTTGACGAAATGTGCAGAAATGTTCTTGCTAGATCTAGTTTTTTCACCTGTCATTTCTCTGTTCCCAGTTGCCAGGCAACCATTCTGATAGCTTGCATCAGCTTACCTTATCCTAAGCATGTTCCTTTGCCTGTCTAGGCCTGACATCATCTCTGTCTTAGAAACACATTGCTGTCCCTAAAGTAGGAACTTTGAAATGCAATTAAAAACCAACAATAAAAGATGAACTTCACTTACGTACAATTACATGTGTTTATATATAACATAAAATAAATACAGAGATATTATATCAGAAATTTTTAACTATGACCTTCTTCTACAAAAATTGATCTTCCTGAGAACAGAATATTTCAATTAATAAAATAGTAAATAACGTTAATTCTGAGAAGCACACCTGATGCTAAACCAAAAAAAATCTGAGTCACAAGATACTTTTCTGATAAAAGGAATCTTGAAATGCAAAAATTTATTCTATGATGAACAGAGATACATATAATTGGACAAGTGAAGTACTTCACAGAACTGAAGTCACAAATGTCTACAATGTCGGCAACCTGCATATCTTCCTATGGCTAAGCCTTCAGCTAAGGCTTTCTGACATCTGTCATTAGAAATTATCAGTTACTCAGAACCTCTTAACTCCCCCACACCCCTGCCTTTTTCTAAGAAGTTTCCTCATTGCTTTGCTAGTGAAGAAGAAACACAGGGAACTGCTGTACCAGAGGCTATGATTCTGCCCATCAGGAGAAATGGGGATTTTTTTGTTTGTTTGTTTTAATATGTTTTTAGTTGTAGATGAATACAATATATTTCTTTGTTTATTATTTATTTATTTGTTTGTTTGTTTATTTATTTATTTGTTTTTATGAGGTGCTCTACCACTGAGCCCCAGCCCTAGCCCCTCTTAAGACCATTTTAATGGAACACTTTATTTGCCCAAGTGTCTGCTGCATTAATTGTTAGTTTTATTTCTAACAATGATGAATTATAAGTTTTTTTCACTTATAAAAGCCTTGTTTCATCAATTATTGGTATTTTGTTCTTTGAAATAATGAAGATAATCTTATTTTTGAATGTATACTGATTTTACCAGTACGTTGTTAAATGGTACATTTGTTAAAGTATTTTTTATTTAAGTAATAAGATTGTTAGAAATGTTTGTTTTTCTCCACTAATTTCAACTTGGAAATAAAAAAACTTTTAAAATGCCTTTAATTTTAAAAAATTTGGAAAAAAGCATTTTTTATACTGCTCTTTATTGTACTGAAATGTAATCTGATTCATTGAAAAGGGAATGTAATTAATTTTTTCATGTGTGATGTACTAGTCTTGAGATGATTTAAGAACACATAAAAACTATAAAATTTAGAACTTCAGATTTCAAATTTAGGTCCTAGTTTTCTAAACTATTGTGCTAAAGTGGAAATCTGCTCTATCAAAATCATCCTTGGATGACAAAATATTAAGAATTTTAGGATTGTTTAACCATAATAAAAACTGCAAGATTTTCTCTTCTTTATATAGTATGAATTATATTCATTTAACACAAATTCTTATTAATTTAATGTCATCTAATGTTCTATTTATTTTAAAATAAGTATAACTACATATTATGTTTAGGCAATGTTATAGTTTGCCATAACATTCAACTGAAATATAAATACATGCATACTCTGATCTTGATGATTATATTTCACTTGAGAAAATCCTCATCAGGAGCAAAACTACAAAGAAACCTCATCATTTTTAGTGATCTACTTTAAGAATCTGAAAAAGTTTATCTCTTTTCAACAAGGGTGACCTCAAACAGATCAAGAATAAACAAGCTTGTTTTACCTCATAACTTACTTGACAAGTACATTATAATTTCACTGTTTAAGATCTGTTCAATGTTAAATATTTCTAGTAAATCTTGCAATTAAAAATTATTTCTGGATATATTTATTCTTTGAAATAAATGATAAAGATTTTTTAGTAAGTCATCCAAACATATATTTATAAAAGAAGGTCATTATTATAACAATTTTTTAGTTTCTATACTTCATGAGGATTTTTAAGGTTGATTCATTAGGAAAGGGGACAAAAAGGCAAATTCAAAAGGATACATAAACAATTCTATATGCATCTGATTTATTATTATGGTTGTATTTGATTCTAATAAAATGTTTTTCATTGATGAGAAACCCAAACTTGGGCCAGGCACAGTGGCACACGCCTGTAATTCCAGCAATTAGGGAGGCTAAGGCAGGAGTATTACGAGTTCAAAGCCAGCCTCAGCAAAAGTTACTGAGGTGCTAAGTTACTCATAAGACTATTCCTATTTAAAAATAAAAAATAGAGCTTGGGTGTGGCTCTGTGGTCGAGTGCCCCTGAGTTCAATTCCTGGTACCAAAAATAAATAAATAAATAAATAAATAAATAAATAAATAAATAAATAAATAAATACTTTCCCTAATGTATCTGGAGAGAAAATAATTTTGCCTAATATTTTACCTTATTTTGATTACACAAAATGAAAACAGTGACCATAGAATGTTTAATTTTTTCATCCCCCCTTGCTGAAGTTCTGGAATTTGAATCTTAAAGGGCATAGAATAGCCCAGTTTTCCAGTAATTATTTTAATTCCCATTAGGATTTTATGCCAATTATTTAATCAGGAATGAGAGTCTGGCTATTTTTTCTCATTGTTTCTACTATGAAATGAATTGAAGGAATATACTTGGAACTCTGGTAGACTTCATGAAAAGTTTTTTGGAAGTGGGGGAAGAGCTTCAAATGTCTTAATGCCCATTTAAATTATAGCAAATTTAAACTTATAAACATTTTTCCCTAAATGAAACACTCACCCCCCATGCTTCTGAAATAGTATTTTGAGACCATCTTTGGGAACACTTTTTATAGATTTGACTTCTGGAAAATATAAGAAAAAGATGAAAAAGAGTCTTATTTCCATCAAATTATACTCTTTCCACAGGTATTTATTAATGAGGGAGTGCTAATTAACTCTAAATAGTCAATGTTTTGATACAGAGTCTCTATCCCATTTCTTCTTGGTTTTAAGCCCTCTCTATTTTTGTGTAAATTATTCACACAAGTAGCAGAGGAATAACACAGATGAATTTAAGAAAAGACACAAATACTTGCAGGAGAGGATGGTTTTACCCAAGTTATTTTAGATCAAAGCCTAATGGATCAATTTTGAGAAATTCTACACAATAAAAGGGGGTTTGTTATCACTAAACCTACTAATTTAGTTCTCTAAATACGGATAGGTGCTGGAAAATTGTAGTAATTTATTACTATTTCCTCTAAAAGTAAGCTGCTCTTATTTTCAAGCACCCAGTAAATTAGATGTTTCTTTTTTTCCCACAATGTTCCTAAGGGAATACAAAGGGCAGCTTTAAAGAAAGCGCCATATGCATGAGTCCTGTATTGCTGAAAAAGTGTTGCTTCTGCTTCTGGGGTTATTGAAAACACATTTCACAGCTATAGATTAAAAGGAAAGAATCTACTCAATGAAATACAACTATAGTCTATGTGTAACCAGCAGAAGATTTTTAAGGCGAGGTTTTATTAGATACAAATATTGAAATGTGAAACAAAGTTATAATGAAGAACACTGCAGAGATGAATACAATGACAATGAGAATACAGTTTACTGATTCTGTTTTTCAAGAGTTGATAAGAAAGAAAAGCCATGTTAATAGAAATGTATTTGTAAAATTAAATGAACTAAGCGTGGTTGCTTTCTTTCTTCTTTCTTTTTAACAGTATGAAAGAAGTAGGGGTAGGCCATAAGCAGTGGAGGGGTCTCACGTCATCCACCTGCAAGCAGTGTCCAGTGGTCTATTCCAGTCCTGTCTGTGGTTCAGATGGCCATACCTACTCCTCTCAGGTAAAAACAAATAGTTCCTTAAGGGGACCTTAATATGTTTATTTTTGAGTTTAGATCCCACTGGGGACACCTTATAATATGCTATATTATTTTAAATACATTTTTTTGAAAAAATCTTAATTTTTAAATGTGTCCTGAGTGTTTTGGGTAAACAGTTGTAAGAGGTCTGTGTCTGTCTGCTAAAGTTTTAAGGTGCACATAGAAAAGTAGCTATTGTTAAAAGAGGGAATGGATGTTTCTGGGTCTTCTCAACATGCCTTGGATCTTGGTGAATGTAGTGTGGTGCAGGACCTCAGCTTTGTGTGTTTACAAAATTCATATTGTTAGTACCAGGGAGAATGTACCTAATTACATTATCAAAGCCCACATAAAATGATGAGCAAATTACAAAAACTTATTAAGTTACAATGAAGGATAGAGGTTGTGATATCCAAACTGGTAGGTAGAGCTACGTGGGAATCAAATTTTAATCCTAACTTTATGAAAATTGATGGCTGAATAAATTGAATCAGTGGATTTATTGAATGATTTTTTTCTGGAATCCAGCTAAGACAACTCTATGTATTTCTTTGCTTTAGAAATACAGTATATATTCCAAAAGTGCTGATATGTTTGTGCCAAAGATGTCATTATCCCTAGAAAGTGCTAATTGTATCTGTTTGGTACTGCTTTTAGGATAGTCCTGACAGATGGTCCTTCTTCTTATAACTTGACTTTGCCTTTACACCAATTTGCCATCATAGATGATTTCCATAGGTCTGAGACTATGTTGGAGGACTTATTTGATGATCCCTATTTTTTTAACCTTTATTTTGTTTATTTAGTTTTATGTGGTTCTAGGGATCAAATTCAGTGCCTCACACATACTAGGCAAGTCCCTTGTTCTTGGATAGGCAGAATTAATATTATCAAGATAACCATACTACCAGAAGAATTATACAGATTTAATGTAATTAAGTTGCTCTAAATTGCAATTAAATTGCATTATACAGATTTAGTTCAAAATTCTAATGACATTCCTCATAGAAAGAGGAAAAGCAGTCATGAAATTCATCTGGAAAACCAGACCCAGAATAGCTAAAGCAATTCTTAGCAAGAAGAATGAAGCACGTGGCATCACTATACCAGATCTTAAACTATACTATGGAGAAATAGTAACAAAACCAGCATGGTATTGGCTACAAAATAGACTGGTAGACCAATGGTACAGAATAGAGGACACAGAGACAAGCCCGTATAATTACAGTTATCTTTCATTAGACAGAGGCACCACCAAAAATATACACTGGAGAAAAGACAAATAGTGCTGGGAAAACTGGAAATCCATATGCAACAAAATGAAATTAAACCTCTATCTCTCACCATGCACAAAACTCAACTCAAAGTGGATCAAGGACCTAGGAATTAAACCAGAGACCCTACATCTACTAGAAGAAAAAGTAGGCCCAAATCTCCATCATATCAGATTAGGCTCCTACTTCCTTAACAAGACTCCTATATTGCAAGAATTAAAATCAAGAATTAATAAATGGGATAGATTCAAACTAAAAAGTTTCTTCTCAGCTAAAGAAACAATATCAGTGATGTGTATAGACAGCATACAGTTTGGGAGCAAATTTTTATCACTTGCATATCAGATAGGGCACTAATATCTGGAGTATATAAAGAACTCAAAAATGATGATAACTATGTCATTAAGTGCTTAAACACAGTCCTCATAAATGCATTTGTGGTTAAGTAAATTCATTCTTGTATATTTCCAGTTCCATAGGGTACTCCATTGTTCTTCATGTGTACTAGGCACACAGTGAAGCCTTAGCTTACAAATAAAGTGTTTCTATCAATGTTGTTCCTAAAATTGATTTTCAACATAATCTATATTTGATATTTATTTACATGTGTTATTTTCAGTAAATGCTTTATTTATATAGGAAGATTAAATATATGGTTAGAATGAATACATGGCTCTTCAGAAACCTCAAATAACCATCTTTATTGTTGCCCATACAAATTTAACTTGGCCACTTTTGCACTTTGAACCACCCATTCTCCTCTTAATTGTTTTCACTGACACCAGGAAAGGGGTATTGCATAAAACAATAAAATTAAACAGAACTCTTAGCCTCACAAGAAATTATATTAAATTCTTGTTACTGTTTTTAAGTTTGTTGTTATTGAAATTCAAATTAGGACTTCCAGGGTTTATTTTCCCTCCCTTAAAGAGAAAGTATTGCTCTAGGCTATTTAAACTAGATCAAGACCAAAGATCACAAAGGCATGCCTTCTTGAAAAGGTCATTTCATGTTTTCCAACATTCACTATGTTTAAGCAACTCTTGGGGCTTGTTATTTATTTCATGGTAACGGTGAGCTCCAAATCCCATGCTGACTCTGATGGTCAACTGAGCCCCCCAATGACATTATTAATCTGGAAGCTGAGTAGCCCTGAGATGGTACAAGTTGTCCAGAAGACAGATACTTTGAGTCCTGGATGTCAGACACTATAGGCAGGTTGGAATATCAGTTTCATTCTTATTCGTGTTTCTGTATTTTGGACCCCCCCCACAAGTTTCTTTATTTCAGTTAAATGACAAGACTAGGGCATAATTTTTAAAAATGTCTGTTTTTTATTACAATGTGACCAATTTGAATATTATTTGATCAGAGTTCAGACTCAAACTTGTTAGCTTTTCTAGAGTCTCAGCAAAATAAAAACTTCATACACTACAAGACAAATTAACAGATAAAAAACTATGAAAATATAGGTTGAAAAAACCTATATTTTCATATATTGGAACATTTGTAATTTTTATAAGAAATCTTTTTGTAATATCATCTTTTATTACTCTTAAGAGAAATTATTGACTTTTGTGGGATGAATGCTTAGTCTTTTTAAAAGACCAATGATTGTTGAAATTTTGAAAATTCAGCAATGTCATAAAAAATGAAAACATAACTGTTCAAGTTTATTTGAGAGGTACTCATTCTTAAAATTGACACAAAAATGAAGGTCTTTGTTTCTTTGTTTCAGGCAAAGTCTATTTTGATTGTATGTTAAGCTTCGTTAAGAGAGAGAAATTTTTCCCCAGTATGGAATCTGTGTTTGCTTTTGAAATTGCCTATGTGTGTGTGCACCTGCATTGAAGGAAAACAAATGGAAAGCTTATCCATTTTATACTGGAGTTCTCAATCTAGCTGCAGAGAATTTGCATAAATGGTTCAAGATAAGGCCCCACACATATAAATTTTACATGCTCCCCAGGTAACGTTTATGTGTAACTATGGTTGAGAACCATATGTATACATATGTTTATGTATATGTGTGTGTGTGTGTATATATATATATATATATTGTTATATACTAGAATAATAACACAATAACAGCATTAAATAAGTATTTATATTATATTCTAATATAATATTCCACTTTAAATTTCAACATTCTATGATGTTTTATTCTTTTTGTCATTTACTTTTCCATTATTAGGCCCATTTTTACTGAACTTTTAATGGCTAATAATTTTGGTAACAGAGTTACTATATGTGCATTTTGAAAGGTAGATGATTCCTGACACTTCAACATTAAAGTTTGCTATGTTGAATCTATTAGTATTTAGGATTTAATTGTCCCACCTTCCTTCCCCTAAATACTTCGAGCTGAGATCATTTTATGGTAGGAAAATCAATATTTGGAAATGCAGGGTACTATTTCTATTTAAACTGATTTTCAGCATAGCAGAGGTTTGACTTTTGGCTTAGGTATGCCAACAGGATTGAGGTCACACCTCCAGCACATCAGCATGATAAGTTACTGGGATAAGCTCTCATAAAAGCACTGAACATGAAAAAAAAAATACACATGAAATTCATCATAAAATCCCATATTTAAAAGGAATGGAACAGGATGACAAGGGCCATCCTGGCAAAGGTCCCTCGTCTGACATCATGTTCTGTGAGATAAATCTCTATAACTGAGGATAGTTCTAATGTTGAGAAAAGCTGTCCTGTCCTTACACTGATTTAAATTCCAGAACTCCCTATCCTTACCTCTGAAGACATCATGAAACACAAAGATATATTCTTTTTTCTGCATTTACTGGGAAAAATATGACTTCCTGGATCCATTTAAAATGGGAACAAGAAGCTAAAAGGCACTAGCAAAACAGCCTGAGGGGTAGAACATTATTTAATATGTCTAAAACCCTATCCCCGGTGCTTTAGAATAATCTCACACCCATTCATTTATTTAAATATGAACATTTTTTTGTGAAGCTCATCTGTGCTGTGCTTGAGACATTTAACATTGTTTTAATAGAAATTCAGCCCTCTCTTTTACACTGGCATTTGATCAGATTTGTCATATTTAATTAAATTATATGACTATGATTTTAGTTGACCGAAGAGATTTTAGGAAGCAAAAAGTGTCATGGATGTAGCATAAACTTCTGACAGAAATACAGGGTTTGAAGTCACTAGGAACCCAAAGAGTACAGCATGGTGTGGCTTAAGTTGAAGGAAAAAGTGTAATGTTTTATTGTTGTCAATCAAAAAATCACTCCTTCAGGAGAATCTAAACAATATGCACTTGTCTGTAAATATTTCATGTTTG